>NW_027095500.1:0-29568 GCF_036850765.1 Saccopteryx bilineata | reverse complement strand
AAAGACAGTCTGTCTCTTTCAGTATAGGCAACCAGTGTCATGCACAGTGCCTGGCACATAATATAAATAAAATAAGTGTTTAATGAATAAAAGATTAAATAGTAATTTGCATGTATACACAGATATCCTCAAATGACAGACACTATGGAAACAGAGAGGTATGCTCCTTTGCAATGCACCTCTATGCACACATTGGGTACACGCACCCAATGTCCCTGAGTATATATACATAGAGAAATACTATTGGTATACAAATAATATGGAAAGAAAATGGAATAAATTTAATAGTTGATAGCTATATATGAAAATTTGTTGTTTTGTTTTTCTTATCCTTTTTTTGCACTTCTTCAATAAGAATACCATTTTATAATAAAAAGCTGTTAAAATTCTATATACTTGTCAAATCAAAGCACAACATATTTTACAATACATTAAATAGATTTAAATGAAAGAAGTTCAAAAGACAGATGTAAAAATAGTAGAATGGGAAGTGACTGAGTGCAGGGACATGAGTTTTTAGCACAGTGCCTGGTATATGTTGGGCACTTTCAAAGATGTTATGAAAGCATGGCTAGAAGGAAAGAAGAAAAACAAGATGAAACCATAGATTCCCAGAAATCAAATCACTAATAATACACAAAAACTTTACAGAAATTGCAAATTGGAATCAACATTTGTAGACAGGATGACGTCAGAGTAATGGCGGAGTAGGAAGCGATACCGATAAATCTCCCCCAAAACTCAACAAGATCTTCAACCAGAAACAGAAAACCTATACTTGGAGCTTCCAGATTCTTCGCAATACACCCAAAGGTATGATTGAGTGAAAAATTGGCTAAATATATACCAAACCCCAAAGGAAATAGGGAGTAAGAATGCTCCGCCTTCCTCACTAACCTAAACAGGGCGGCTTTCTCTGGTAACTGTGAATATAGAAACTGAGGCGGGCAAAGGGGGTGAATGAGATCCAGGCCCCCGCAGGCAAAAACGGCCGAACCAGGCTGTGGCTCAGAGATCCAAGCCGAGGAAAATCTGATCCTGTGGCAACCCGGGCATACAAGCTAACACTCGGCGCCACAAACCCAAACAAAGAAAGACAAGCGGAGCGGCCATTTTACACCGTCTCCTGGTCGGTGCGCAGTTAGTGGAAGAGAGATTTCTTCCTAAGCCGCGGAAGTGGGTGCCCGTGTTGCCCACGGAGAGGCGGGTCAGAGGCCTTTCTGTGGGCTGAGGGCAGAGTCTCTGGGCAGCACCAGCGCCCTGGGAAAGCCACGCACGGGAGGGAGAACTAATCCAACGGTGGAGATTTTCCCGTGCTGGAGGCTGGTTTCAACTCAGAGGAAACCACGGCCGGCCTCATATCCTGGTTGTGCGCGCGCAGATAGGAGTGAGCGATTCCTCCGAGTGGCCTCGGCAGTGCGACGCCCATGTTATCGCAGAGAGGGGCAGAGTCAGGGGCCTTTGTGTGGGCCAAAGCGGAATCTCGGGCCGCCCCAGCGCCGTGCCAAAAGCCGCACACGGGACGGAGCGAGACTCAATTCAATGCTGCAACTTTTCCCTGCGGTTGGGGGTTTCACTCAGAGCGTGAGACTGCTGGCCAGATATCCTGGTTGCAGACAGTGAGTGAGAGTTTCCTCCAAGTGCCCCGGAAGTGGGTGCCCGCTTGTGTTACCGGATAGAGTGCAGAGCCAGAGGTCTTCGAGTGGGCGGAAAGCCCGCCTGATTATCTAGCAGCTCTGACTGACTGAGCCTTACCCAGAGCCCTGTGCTGAGTGGAAATAGAGTGGGAGTTGCCAGCAATTTGAGCCTCTTACTATCCAGGCAGAGGCAGCAGCAACCCCATACCTGGACTATCAGCTACTAATTGAGGAAGGAAAGACTAGGAGAAAGGCTCCAGGAACACGGACTCTCTCACTGTCGGAGCCTATAAATGCTAATGAGCCTCGACTCCCAACGAGAATAAAGCACAATACATGACATTGCCATAGAGACTTATCAACTGCAAACCTCTACCTGAGCGTGCCAAAGGGGCAGAACCCGGGGTACAGAGTCACCAACCAGGAAGAGGGAGAGAAAAGAAAAAGCAAGAAGATAACCTCTCAAAATCAAGAATAATCTGCAGACTTTATAACCTATCCCATTTTATTATATTTGTTCGTTTGTTTCTCTTATCTTCATTCTTGAGACTTTTTTTTCCTCCTCCAATTTGGCCGATTAACTCTCTGCCGGTCTTACTCTCTCCTCTCCTTGAACTACACTACCCATAAGTGTTACATCTCCCATTATCATTTCTCTTCTCTTCCTTTCTCTCTCTCTCTCTCTCCTTTCTTTTTTCTTCTTTTAGTGGTTCCCTCTTTTTTTCTCTCTCTCTCTTTCTTTTCTCCCTCTATATTAGTTTCTTCCTTTCTCCTTTACATCTCCTCTCATTCAAACCTCAATAACAAACAAATTATCTATCTGGGACTCAAACCTATGTTTGTGGCATTTTGGGGGGGTTTTACTTCACCTTTTTAACTCACTAGCAGTGCTCCCATCCCTGGCTCTCCATATTATCTAGTTCTTGTTCCACTAAATACAATAGTAAGTTTTTAATTTGTCCCCCCATTTTTCCATTTTCCTCTTATTCCTCTCATCATAACTCTTAGAAAACCAACACCTAAAAGCAAATCATTTTATTCTTGACCCAAATTTTTTCCTTATTTGCTTTTTGTGGGTCCATACGCTCTTTTTTATTTTCTTTTTTCTTTTATTTTTTTTCCTTTTTTTTTTTTTTCTTTCTCTCTTTTTTGCTCCTTTATTACTTTTCCCCAATTCAGGCCCTCCATCACAGGCATTGTTTGTTATAACTCACAGTCCACCACAAGATTTTCTCAAGAAAGAGGGGAGAGGAGAGGAGAGGAAAAAAAGAGGGGGGGGAAAATTGCCTTTTTTAAAAATTTTTATTTTATTTTATTTTTCTTTATTTCATTATTAATTTTTTTTTAAAAAAACAACTCTTTTCAATTTGTTATTTTTTTATTTTTTTAACTTTTTATTCTTTATTAAATCTCATTAATACTATCAACAAAACCACCCTCAGATGCCATTAAGGAAGAGAAAATCGAATATCATGGATTCAAAAGAAAGAGAGGTAACACAGCTAGATGAGGAAAAATCTATGGAGAAAAAATTTAATATATTGGAAACCTTGGAGCTAAATGACAGAGAATTCAAGATAGAAATCCTAAAAATCCTCCGAGATATACAAGAAAACACAGAAAGGCAATATAGGGAGCTCAGAAAACAACTCCATGAACACAAAGAATATATGTCCAAGGAAATTGAAACTATAAAAACAAATCAAACAGAGATGAAAAACTCAATTCACGAGCTGAAAAACGAAGTAACAAGCTTAGCTAATAGAACAGGTCAGATAGAAGAGAGGATTAGTGAAATAGAAGACAAGCAACTTGAGGCACAACAGAGAGAAGAAGAAAGAGACTCAAAAATTAAAAAAAATGAGATAGCCCTACAAGAATTATCTGACTCCATCAAAAAGAATAACATAAGAATAATAGGTATATCAGAGGGAGAAGAGAGAGAAAATGGAATGGAGAACATACTCAAACAAATAATTGATGAGAACTTCCCAAGCCTGTGGAAAGAACTAAAGCCTCAAGTTCAAGAAGCAAACAGAACTCCAAGTTTTCTTAACCTCAACAAACCTACTCCAAGGCATATCATAATGAAATTGACACAAACCAACAGCAAAGAAAAAATTCTCAAGGCAGCCAGGGAAAAGAAGAATACAACATATAAAGGAAGGCCCATTAGATTATCATCAGATTTCTCAGCAGAAACTCTACAAGCTAGAAGAGAGTGGACCCCAATATTTAAAGTCCTGAAAGAGAGGAACTTTCAGCCACGAATACTATACCCATCAAAGCTATCCTTCAAATACGAAGGAGAAATAAAAACATTCACAGATACAGAAAAGATGAGGGAATTTATCATCAGAAAACCCCCACTCCAGGAATTACTAAAGGGGGTTCTCCAATCAGATACAAAGAACAAAAAAAAAACAGAGCCACAAGTAAAAGCTCCAAGAAGAACACAATAAAACCAATTTAAACTGTGACAACAACAAAAAGAAAGAGGGGGAGAAGACGGAGATTAACAGTAGCGAAAGGACGATGGAGTGCAAAAGTACTCACAAAATAGTTCACTACAATGAACAGGGTAGGGACCCTTTTCATTACTCAAAGGTAACCACCATTGAAAAAACCACCACAGAAGCACATGAGATAAAAAAGATAGCAACAGAGGAAAGATGTATGGAATACAACCAAATAAAAACAAAAGATAGAAAAACGAAAGAGAAGGATCAAACAAGACACAAAACTAACAGAAAGCAAGATATAAAATGGCAATAGGGAACTCACAAGTATCAATAATTACACTAAATGTAAATGGATTAAACTCACCAATAAAAAGGCACAGAGTAGCAGAATGGATTAAAAAAGAAAATCCAACTGTATGCTGCCTACAGGAAACTCATCTAAGTAACAAGGATAAAAACAAATTCAAAGTGAAAGGCTGGAAAACAATACTCCAAGCAAATAACATCCAAAAAAAAGCAGGTGTAACAATACTCATATCGGATAAAGCTGACTACAAGACAGGAAAAGTACTTAGAGACAAAAATGGCCATTTCATAATGGCTAAGGGGACACTGAATCAAGAAGACATAACAATTCTTAATATATATGCACCAAACCAAGGAGCACCAAAATATATAAGACAGCTACTTATTGATCTTAAAACAAAAACTGACAAAAATACAATCATACTTGGAGACCTCAATACACCGCTGACGGCTCTAGATCGGTCATCCAAACAGAGAATCAACAAAGACATAGTGGCCTTAAACAAAACACTAGAGCACCTGGATATGATAGACATCTACAGGACATTTCATCCCAAAGTGACTGAGTATACATTTTTCTCCAGTGTACATGGATCATTCTCAAGAATTGACCATATGTTGGGCCACAAAACAATATCAGCAAATTCAGAAAAATTGAAGTTGTACCAAGCATATTTTCTGATCATAAAGCCTTGAAACTAGAATTCAACTGCAAAAAAGAGGAAAAAAACCCACAAAAATGTGGAAACTAAACAACATACTTTTAAAAAATGAATGGGTCAAAGAAGAAATAAGTGCAGAGATCAAAAGATATATACAGACTAATGAAAATGACAATACGACATATCAGAATCTATGGGATGCAGCAAAAGCAGTGATAAGAGGGAAGTTCATATCGCTTCAGGCATATATGAACAAACAAGAGAGAGCCCAAGTGAACCACTTAACTTCCCACCTTAAGGAACTAGAAAAAGAAGAACAAAGACAACCCAAAACCAGCCGAAGAAAGGAGATAATAAAAATCAGAGCAGAAATAAATGAATTAGAGAACAGAAAAACTATAGAAAATAGAACAAGGAGCTGGTTCTTTGAAAAGATCAACAAAATTGACAAACCCTTGGCAAGACTTACCAAGGAAAAAAGAGAAAGAACTCATATAAACAAAATCCAAAATGAAAGAGGAGAAATCACCACGGACACCGTAGATATACAAAGAATTATTGTAGAATACTATGAAAAACTTTATGCCACTAAATTCAACAACCTAGAAGAAATGGATAAATTCCTAGAACAATACAACCATCCTAGACTGAGTCAAGAAGAAGCAGAAAGCCTAAACAGACCTATCAGTAGAGAAGAAATAGAAAAAACCATTAAAAACTTCCCAAAAATAAAAGTCCAGGCCCTGACGGCTATACCAGCGAATTTTATCAAACATTCAAAGAAGACTTGGTTCCTATTCTACTCAAAGTCTTCCAAAAAATTGAAGAAGAAGCAATACTTCCAAACACATTTTATGAGGCCAACATAACCCTCATACCAAAACCAGGCAAGGATGGCACAAAAAAAGAAAACTACAGACCAATATCTCTAATGAATACAGATGCTAAAATACTAAACAAAATACTGGCAAATCGAATACAACAACATATTAAAAAAATAATACATCATGATCAAGTGGGATTCATCCCAGAATCTCAAGGATGGTTCAACATACGTAAAACGGTTAATGTAATACACCATATCAACAAAACAAAGAACAAAAACCACATGATCTTATCAATAGACGCAGAAAAGGCTTTCGATAAAATACAACACAATTTTATGTTTAAGACTCTCAACAAAATGGGTATAGAAGGAAAATATCTCAACATGATAAAGGCCATATATGATAAACCATCAGCTAACATCATATTAAATGGCACTAAACTGAAGGCTTTCCCCCTTAAATCAGGAACAAGACAGGGTTGTCCACTCTCTCCACTCTTATTTAATGTGGTACTAGAGGTTCTAGCCAGAGCAATCAGACAAGACAAAGAAATAAAAGGCATCCATATCGGAAAAGAAGAAGTAAAGGTATCACTTTTTGCAGATGATATGATCCTATACATCGAAAACCCCAAAGAATCCACAAAAAGACTACTAGAAACAATAAGCCAATACAGTAAGGTCGCAGGATACAAAATTAACATACAGAAGTCAATAGCCTTTCTATATGCCAACAATGAAACAACTGAGAAGGAACTCAAAAGAATAATCCCCTTCACGATTGCAACAAAAAAATAAAATACTTAGGAATAAACATAACAAAGAATGTAAAGGACTTATATAATGAAAACTATAAACCATTGTTAAGGGAAATCGAAAAAGATATAATGAGATGGAAGAATATACCTTGTTCTTGGCTAGGAAGAATAAATATAATCAAGATGGCTATATTACCCAAAGCAATATACAAATTTAATGCAATTCCCATCAAAATTCCAATGACATTTTTTAAAGAAATAGAGCAAAAAATCATCAGATTTATATGGAACTATAAAAAACCCCGAATAGCCAAAGCAATCCTAAAGAAAAAGAATGAAGCTGGGGGCATAACAATACCTGACTTCAAACTCTATTATAGGGCCACGACAATCAAAACAGCATGGTATTGGCAGAAAAATAGACACTCAGACCAATGGAACAGAATAGAAAGTCCAGAAATAAAACCACATATATATAGTCAAATAATTTTTGATAAAGGGGCCAACAACACACAATGGAGAAAAGAAAGCCTCTTCAATAAATGGTGCTGGGAAAACTGGAAAGCCACATGCAAAAGAATGAAACTGGACTACAGTCTCTCCCCCTGTACAAAAATGAACTCAAAATGGATCAAAGATCTAAACATAAGACCTGAAACAATTAAGTACATAGAAGAAGACATAGGTACTCAACTCATGGACCTGGGTTTTAAAGAGCATTTTATGAATTTGACTCCAATGGCAAGAGAAGTGAAGGCAAAAATTAATGAATGGGACTACATCAGACTAAGAAGTTTTTGCTCAGCAAGGGAAACTGATAACAAAATAAACAGAAAGCCAACTAAATGGGAAATGATATTTTCAAACAACAGCTCAGATAAGGGCCTAATATCCAAAATATACAAAGAACTCATAAAACTCAACAACAAACAAACAAACAATCCAATAAAAAAATGGGAAGAGGATATGAATAGACACTTCTCACAGGAAGAAATACAAATGGCCAACAGATATATGAAAAGATGCTCATCTTCTTTAGCTATTAGAGAAATGCAAATCAAAACGGCAATGAGATACCACCTCACACCTGTTCGATTAGCTGTTATTAGCAAGTCAGGTAATAGCAAATGTTGGAGAGGCTGTGGAGAAAAAGGAACCCTCATACACTGTTGGTGGGAATGTAAAGTAGTACAACCATTATGGAAGAAAGTATGGTGGTTCCTCAAAAAACTGAAAATAGAACTACCTTATGACCCAGCAATCCCTCTACTGGGTATATATCCCCAAAACTCAGAAACATTGATACGTAAAGACACATGCAGCCCCATGTTTATTGCAGCATTGTTCACAGTGGCCAGGACATGGAAACAACCAAAAAGCCCATCAATAGATGACTGGATAAAGAAGATGTGGCACATATACACTATGGAATACTACTCAGCCATAAGAAATGATGACATCGGAACATTTACAGCAAAATGGTGGGATCTTGATAACATGATACGAAGCGAAATAAGTAAATCAGAAAAAAACAGGAACTGTATTATTCCATACGTAGGTGGGACATAATAGTGAAACTAAGAGACATTGATAAGAGTGTGGTGGTTACGGGTGGAGGGGGGAATGGGGGAGGGAAAGGGGGTGGGGGAGGGGCACAAAGAAACAAGATAGAAGGGTGACAGAGGACAATCTGACTTTGGGTGGTGGGTATGCAACATAATTGAACGACAAGATAACCTGGACTTGTTATCTTTGAATATATGTATCCTGATTTATTGATGTCACCCCATTAAAAAAATAAAATTATAAAAAAAAAAAATTTGTAGACAATCCTCTCTACCATTCATTTGCTTTGGATCTGTACTAAGGCATGATTCCTATGATGCACACGAGGTGGCAGCAGAGAAGCACATGTAACAGCAACCATTATTGTATGTGCTATGCAGCAAGTTCCATCAAACTTCAGAGGATTGAAATGATATCAAGTATGTCTATTGATTTCACTACGGTTAATGTTGAAACAAGTAGCAAACAGTAACTATAAATTTCTTATATTTACAAGTTATAAAAGTATCTTCTAAATAGTCTTGGTTTCAACATTGATAGATAAAGCACAGCACCCAACTTTTGTATTTTTCCAGGTGAACTGCTCTGAGCTCTTATTCCCAAGGTGCACACGAGATAGCAGTAAAGATGTGCACTTGGAAAACATGTCCCACAGGCAATCCTGTATTTTCTTTCAAGCAAGTTTTAACTACCTCAAACCTTTGAAATGATAATAATAACTAACTAAAATACCCTTCCTTTTTTACATTAAGAAATTCACTCCTAAATAACCCCCGCTCAAAATCAAAATTCAAGTTACAATATACTTTAAACTTAATGGAAATAGGGAGAGACAAGATAGCACTGGAGTAGGCGGATGTACCAACATCTACCTCCCAGACCCAAAGTGGATTACAAACTAAATTTAAGAACTGTCATCTGGAAAAACCAACTTTGGACTAAACTAAGAGGACTCTTCAACCAAGGAACACTGAATAAGCCACACCTAGACTGGTAGGAAAAGCAGAAATGCGGAGAGGCCTGCCCAGCTCCCCGGAGAAAACAGCAGCAGAAAGAGACTTGCGTGGTGGGAAGTGAGTTTAACAGAGTGTGAAGGGTCCTGAGCTCCAGGAACAAAGACCCAGCCTGCAACCCCAGAGCCTAGAAGAGGCATAAGGACAGTATTCAGCTGGAAACAAGTCAGGATACTGTTTGTGAGAAAGATTCTGATTTCTCAGACCCAGGATCCTTCTTAAAGGGACCGCGCAGAACATCCCTCTCATAATCACTCACCTGGGGCTTCTGGGGGTGGGAAGAGAGGAGAGGACCACAATAACAGAAAGAGAGTGTAATCTAAGAGGCACAGGGAGAAACATTTTGGGAGATAGCCAGCCTAACCCCTGGGACAAGTCACTCCCCAAAGCTGAAGTGAATATTTCCCCTGGAAACAGCAATACCAGCAAAGGGAAGCAGGAAAGCAGTGAAACAAGCTCCCCTGCCACACTCAGAGCAGAGTCGCATAGAAGGAGGGAGCTTTTGGGTCTAGAGTAGTGAGTCTTAGTGTCCGAGCTGCAATGCCCCCACTCACGCCGCTGAGGGCTCGCCAGAGGGCGGACGGCAGCGGGAGACAAAAGCATGGTTCTGCTGGCAGGTGCAGAAGCCAGCTGGCCACCACTGGGCTCAGGTGTGAGCTCAATTTTGCCCAGCTGGGGAGAAGGGGGCGTGCAAAAGCGGTCAAGCTCAGCTGTCGGCAGCCTGTAATCCAGTCTGTGGGAGAAAAGCGGGAACCCCGGAAATGGTGGAAACCAGCCCCTGAGCAAGGGCACAAGAGCACAGCCTTGACACGCCCATGCAACCCAGGCTTGCGGTCTGACTTGGTAGCCGGCCCCTCCAAAAGGGGTGCAGCCAAAAGCCCAGAAGAGGTGGAGTTCTGCTACTGAGCTGAGCTTGGGCATGCAGTCCTGCCCGGTGGTAGAACCAAGGCTAGCAGCTGTTCCTCAAGCAGGCTCCTCCTGCAAGGGCAGGGCGAACCCCGGAAACAGGTGGAGACTCGCAGCTGAGCAAAGGTGCTCGCCAGTGCTCTCAGGACTGAGCATAATGTCACACATGGGGACGGGGCAAAGGCCAAGGCCAACAATACTTGTGCACCCGAGCACATGATCACATCCACTCCCATGAAGAGAAAATGCAGAGGCAGAGAAATACAACACAAATAAACCAAGAGAAATCCCTCAAAAAGGACCTAAGTGAATCAGATATAACCAAATTACCAGATGCAGAGTTTAAAATAACGATTGTTAGGATGCTTAAAGATATTAGAACAACCATAGATGGCCATTACAAATATAAAAAAGGACATTGAAATAATAAAAAAGAATCAGTCAGAAATGACAAATACAATATCTGAAATAAAAAATACAATGGAAGGAATTAAAAGCAGGATGGATGAAGCAGAGAATCAAATCAGCGAGTTAGAGGACATGATAAATAAAGGCATGGAAGCAGAGCAGAAAAAAGAAAAGAGACTCAAAAAGTCTGAGGAAACTCTAAGAGAGCTCTGTGACAACATGAAGAGAAATAACATCCACATCATAGGGGTTCCTGAAGAAGAAGAGAAAGAATAAGGGATAGAGACTTTGTTCAAACATGTCATAGCAGATCTTTTTGGAGAAGAAACTTGCTCCAAAGTCGTCGTGTAGGGAGAGAAGAGGATCGTCACCTTACTTTGAAGCAGTCGACAATGTTTTTTGAGACTTATTTGACAGAGTTGGTAATGGTGGTACTGTTTTTGGTGGATAATTAACTGCCCTTGGGAGTAAAAAATAGAAACAGGAGGACAGAACTGCAGATTCTCAGGCATAGCCCCAGAACCTCCCATTGACCAAGTGACCCACTAAATTATTTTTTTAAGTCTGATTTACTGATTTTAGAGCAGAGAGAGATAAAGGTGGGGGGGGGAGCAAGAAGCATCAACTCATAGTACATTGCTCACAAATGAAGGGATATTTTAAAATAAGTATGAAACGATAAAAAGGAAACATTTGATTTTTTTATTAAACAAGAACATCAGAAAGCAAATCACAAGTCAAAGAAAGTTGTTCGATTGGGGAAATTAGTTGTAAAACCAACTTTTATTTCATTGGTGAAAATGCACTATACAAAAGACTGAAAGTATTGGAGTATCTGAATGATCCCTGAACTTGAAAGTGTACAACCTGCAATTTCTCAGCCCTTGCAATGTCCCTGCAACACGATTTGCCTGAATGCGAAGCCTGGAGAGCCATAGGATGTCTTGAAGCTGGTCAAACGCAGAGGACAGTGGCAACAGCCCTTGGAACATCCCAAAGTGTGATTAGTAGACTCTGGAAATGCTTTCAGGAGACTGGCACAGTACGAAGAAGATGAGGGCAGGGTCGCCCACCTGCCACAACAGCAAAAGATGACCACTTCTTGACCTTATTGGCAAGAATGAATAGGCACAGCAATGCAACAGAGCTGCAGGGACAATTTCTTGCTGCCACTAGAGACGGATATGCACCCAGACCATACAAAATTGGCTCAATGGTGTTAGACTGCAAGCAGGGTGACCAATGGACAGAAAGATGCCACCAAAGCATACGGCTAAGAAAAGGTCACCCCCAGAAGATGCCTTCCCCAAAAGCAAGAAGGTAAAGGTCTCACATAGGTCCCACAGAACAGAACGGGGCTTGGTGCTTACACTGGGCCAGGGTGACGTGGGCCAGCTGGGACTGGGTGACAATGTGATGGAGAGGAAGAAGCCAGCCCTAGTACCCATTCCGGAAGACATTGTACAGGCCAAGGCTGGAGGCATGCACACCGTGTGTCTAAGCAAAAGTGGCCAGGTCTACTTCTTTGGCTGCAATGATGAGGGTGCCCTGGGAAGGGACACATCAGTGGAGGGGTCAGAGATGGTTCCTGGGAAGGTGGAACTGCAAGAGAAGGTGGTACAAGTGTCAGCAGGAGACAGTCACACAGCGGCCCTCACCGAGGATGCCCGTGTCTTCCTCTGGGGATCCTTCTGGGACAATATTGGTGTGATTCGGCTTTTGGAACCCAAGAAGAATAGCATGGTACCTGTGCAAGTGCAGCTGAGTGAGACTGGTGAAGGTGGCCTCAGAAACAACGACTTGGTGATGCTGAAAACTGATGGTGACCTCTACAATTTGGGCTGTGGGGAACAGGACCAGCTGGGCCATGTGTCTGAATTATTTGCCAGCAGTGATAGCCGGCAGGGCCTTGAACGACTCCTGGTCCCCAAATGTGTGCTGTTGAAATCCAGGGGAACCCGGGGCCATGTGAGATTCCAGGATGCCTTCTGTTGCACCTACTTCACCTTTGCCATCTCCCTTGAGGGCCATGTTTATGGCTTTGGACTTTCAAACTACCATCAGCTTGGGACACCAGGGACAGAATCTTGCTTTGTACCTCAGAACCTGACATCCTTCAAGAACTCTACTAAGTCCTGGGTGGGCTTCTCCGGTGGCCAGCACCATACCGTCTGTATGGATTCAGAAGGAAAAGCATACAGCCTGGACCGAGCTGAGTGGCAGGCTGGGCCTTGGGGAGGGTGCTGAGGAGAATGGCATCCCCACCCTCATCTCCAGGCTGCCCACTGTTCTCTCAGTGGCTTGTGGGGCTTATGTGGGGTATGCCGTGACCAAGGACGGTCATGTTTTTGCCTGGGGCATGGGCACCAACTATCAGCTGGGCAAGAGAAGGATGCCTGGAGTCCTGTGGAGATGACCGGCAAGCAGCTGGAGAACCATGTGGTTTTATCTGTGTCCAGCAGGGGCCAGCACACAGTCTTATTGGTCAAGGACAAGGAACACAGCTGATGAAGCCTCCGAGAGCCTGATTCCCGGCCCCTCCACCTTCCCGCCCGGAACACGGAAGCCATGATGACTACGGGCTCCAGCAGGACTCCTGTAGCCCCATGTACTTTGTCATCTCCTGCCTTTTTTCCATTCACACAGAAGAATCAGTTTCCTCTGTTATTCCTCCTTTCTGGAGCCATCTTGTGACCTACAGGATGAGGGGGTGATTGGAAAAGGGGAGCAGGTATTGTCAGAAGCAATGTTGCTTGCCCCAGAGCTGTGTGATTAGAACTTGCCTTCTCATCCCTGCCTCCCATGGTCCTGGCCATCCCTGGTATAGCTACCAAAACCCAATACTTCCTCCTCTGGAGGGGGCGGTTTCCATACCTTGAGAAGCTGAGTCTCCATCGAGCCCTACTCTAGTCATGTGCCACCCTTCCTGTCCTTCACAGTCCACAGGCAGACAAATGGTACAGTTGTCAAACCCAGCTGTCATGGACTTATGCCTGGGGGAAACTGGAGAAGGGGCAAGGCTACCAGCCGTGGGCACGCCTGAGCCAAATATTTGGCCCCGAACAGGTGTTCATGTGGCAGAGAAAAACAATGACTTCCACTTGATCAAGAAAAAACCAATCAGCCTTTTTCCCAGAAGCACAAAAATCTGTCCTGCACTGTCCATCCAACCTGCCTCACCTGCAGCCAAGGGCCTGCAATCGGAAAGAAAGGCTACACTGGCAGAGCAGGACCTGGTGGGGAGGTGAGAGGGAAAGGAGGGTTTTATAAACAAATAGCAATACTGAGAGTGAAGGGAGGGCACAGAAGAGGGTTGGATGGGCAGAGGCCAGTCCCGGCAAAGGGAAACAGCAGCTTGTACTGTGTCTGAGAAAATAGCAAGCCGGTGTTTTGTTTTTTTTTTTAATGAAAAGTATTTTAGAAGGAAGAGTGAAATCTTTTAACATTTTTAATAAATTTAGAGTTTTATAGAAAACAACAACAACAACAAAAAAAAAACATGTCATAGCGGAAAACTTCTCCCAATTATGGCAGGAAAACATTTCACATGTTCAGGAAGCGCAGAGAACTCCATTAAGAAGAAACCCAAAGAAACCAACACCAAGATGCATCATAATTAAAATACCAAAGCTAAATGATAAAGAGAAAATATTAAAAGCTGCTAGAGAAAAAAAGACTATCACCTACAAAGGAGCCCCCATAAGGATGACTTCTGACTTCTCAACAGAAACACTTGAGGCCAGAAGGAAATGGCAAGAAATATTCAAAGTAATGCAGAACAAGAACCTACAACCAAGACTACTTTATCCAGCAAGACTATCATTTAAAATTGAAGGAGAAATAAAAATCTTTACAGACAAAAAAAAAAAAAAACTCAAGGAAATCACAGCAACCAAACCAGGGCTGCAAGAAATACTAAAGGACCTGTTGTAAACAGATCAGAAGAAAAAAAGAATATAGCAAAAGAGGAATACAGTTTTAAAGAAAAAAAATGGCAATAAACAATTACATATCAGTAATAACCTTAAATGTTAATGGATTAAATGATTCAATCAAGAGACATAGGGTAGCTGCGTGGATAAGAAAACAGGACCCATACATATGCTGTCTACAAGAGATACACCTTAAATCAAAAGATGCACACAGAGTGAAGATAAAATAATGGAAAAAATATTTCATGCAAATGGAAATGAAAAAAAAGCAGGGGTAGCAATACTTATATCAGACAAAATGGACTTTAAAACAAAGACCATAGTTAAAGATAAAGAAGGTCACTACATAATAATAAAGGGAGCAATCCAAAAGGAAGATATAACCATTATAAATATCTATGCACCTAATATAGGAGCACATAAATATATAAAGCAGACTTTGATGAACTTAAATGATGAGATCAACAGGAATACTATAATAGTAGTGGATTTCAATACCCCATTAACATCATTAGATAGATCCTCAAGAAAGAAAATTAATAAAGAAACAGCAGACTTAAAGGACATATTAGATCAATTCGATTTAATAGATATCTTCAGAACATTTTTACCCTAAAACAGCAGAATATACATTCTTTTCAAGCGCTTATGCTACATTCTCTAGAATAGACCACATGTTAGGGCACAAAGGTGGTCTCAACAAATTTAAGAAAATTGAAATCCTATCAAGCACTTTCTCTGATCACAATCGCATTAAACTAGAAATCAACCACAATAGAAAAATTGAAAAACATTTAAACACTTGGAAACTAAATAACATGTTATTAAATAACGAATCAGTTAACTTTGAGATCAAAAAACAAATTAAAAAATTTTAGAAACAAATGATAATGAGCATACATCAACTCAAAATTTATGAAATACAGCAAAAGCAGTCCTGAGAGAGAAATTTATAGCATTACATGCATACCTCAGGAAGCTAGAAAAAGCTCCAATAAACAACTTAACCCTGCATCTAAAAGAACTAGAAAAAGAACAGCAAGTAAAGCCCAGAGCTAGTAGAAAGAAGGAAATAATAAAGATCAGAGCATAAATAAATTTAGACATAGAGGCTAAAGAAAAAATACAGAGGATCAATGACCCCTGGATCTGGTTCATTGAAAAGGTAAACAAGATCGATGAACCTTTAACAAGACTCACCAAGAAAAAAAGAGAGAGGACTGAAATAAATAAAATTAGAAACGAGAGTGGAGAAATAACAACTGACACAACAGAAATACAAAATATTGTAAGAAAATACTATGAAGAACTGTACGCCAAAAACCTAGATAACCTAGATGAAATGGACAAATTTCTTGAATCATATAATCTTCTAAAAATCAATCTGGAAGAATCAGAAAACCTAAACAGACCAATTACAACAAATGAGATTAAAACAGGTATCAAAAAAACTCCCAAAAATGAAAAGTCCTGGGCCTCATGGCTTCACAAGTGAATTCTACCAAATATTCAAAGAAGAACTAACTCCTATCCTTCTCAAGCTATTTCAAAAAATTCAAGAGGAAGGAAGACTTCCAAACTCCTTTTATGAAGCGAGCATAATTCTCATTCCAAAACCAGGCAAAGACAGCACAAAGAAAGAAAATTATAGGCCAATATCCCTGATGAACTTAGATGCAAAAATCCTCAACAAAATATTAGCAAACCGGATCCAGCAATATATGAAAAAAAATCATAAACTATGATTAAGTGGGATTTATTCTTGGGAGGCAAAGCTGGTACAATATTCGCAAATCAATCAATGTGATTCATCATATAAACAAAGAAAGGAAAAAAAACACATGATAATTTCAATAGATGCAGAAAAAGCATTTGATAAAATCCAGCACCCATTCATAATCAAAACTCTCAGCAAAGTGGGAATACAGGGAACATACCTCAACATGATAAAGGCCATCTGTGACAAACCCACAGCCAACATCATACTCAATGGGCAAAAATTAAAAGCAATCCCCTTAAGATCAGGAACAAGGCAGGGGTGCCCCCTTTCACCACTCTTATTCAACATAGTTCTGGAAGTCCTAGCCACAGCAATCAGACAAGAAAAATAAATGAAAGATATCCAAATTGGAAAAGAGGAAGTAAAAGTATCATTATTTGCAGATGATATGATATTGTATATAGAAAACCCTAAAGTCTCAGTCAAAAAACTACTAGACCTGATAAATGAATTCGGCAATGTAGCAGGATATAAAATTAATACTCACAGAAATCAGAGGCATTTTTATACACTAATAATGAACTCTCAGAAAGAGAAATCAAGGAATCAATCTCCTTAACCATTGCAAACAAAAAAAATAAAATACCTAAGAATAAATCTAACCAAGGAGATTAAAGACTTGTATTCAGAAAATTATAAAACATTGATAAAAGAAATCAGGGAAGATACAAATAAGTGGAGGCATATACTGTGCTCATGGTTAGGAAGAATAAACATCATTAAAATGTCTATATTACCCAAAGCAATTTATAAATTCAATGCAATATCGATTAAAATACCAATATCTTACTTCAAAGACATAGAACACATATTTTAAAAATTTATATGGAACCAAAAGAGAACAAGAATAGCCTCAGCAATCTTGAAAAGGAAGAATAAAGTGGGAGGGATCACACTTCCGGATATCAAGTTATATTATTAGGCCATTGTACTCAAAAGAGCATGGTACTGGCATAAGAATAGGCACATAGATCAATGGAACAGAACAGAGAACCCAGAAATAAACCCACAGCTCTATGGACAACTGGTATTTGACGAAGGAGGTAAGGAAATACAATGGAGTAAAGATAGCCTCTTCAACAAATAGTGTTGGGAAAATTGAACAGCTACGTGCAAAAAAAAAAAAAGAAAGAAAGAAACTAGAACACCATCTGACACCACTCCCAAAAATAAACTCAAAATGGATAAGAGACTTAAATGTAAGCCATGAAACCATAAGCATCTTAGAAGAAAACATAGGCAGTAAGCTCTCTGACATCTCTCGTAGCAATATATTTGCTGATTTGTCTCCACAGGCAAGTGAAATAAAAGACAAGATAAACAAATGGGACTTGATCAAACTAAAAGGCTTCTGCACAGCTGAAGACAATAAGAACAGAATAAAAAGACAAACTACACAATGAGAGAATATATTTAACATAGCGTCTGATAAGAAGTTAATAACCAAAATTTATAAAGAACTTGTAAAACTTAATACCAGGAAGACAAACAATCCAATCCAAAATGGGCAAAAGAAATGAATAGACACTTCTCCAAAGAGGACACACAGATGGCCAATAGGTACATGAAAAAATGTTCAGTGTCACTAATGATTAGAGAAATGCAAATTAAAACCACAATGAGATATCACCTCACACCAGTCAGAATGGCGCTCATCAATATAACAACACAGAATAAGTGCTGGCGAGGATGTGGAGAAAAGGGAACCCTCCTGCACTGCTGGTGGGAGAGCAGACTTGTGCAGCCACTGTGGAAAACAGTATGGAGATTCCTCAAGAAATTAAAAATCAAACTGCCTTTTGACCCAGCTATACCACTGTTTGGAATATACCCCAAGAACACCATAGCACTGTTTGAAAAGAAGAAATGCACCCCCATGTTTATGGCAGCATTGCTCACAATAACAAAGATCTGGAAACAGCCCAAGTGTCCATCAGAGGACGAGTGGATTAAAAAGCTTTGGTATATATATATATATATACTATGGAATACTACTCAGCCATAAGAAATCATGACATAGGATCTTTTACAACAACATGGATGGGCCTTGATAACATTATACTGAGTGAAAGAAGTAAAACAGAAAAAACTAAGAACTGTATGATTCCATACATTGTGGGACATAAAGATGAGACTCAGAGACATGGACAACAGTGTTCTGGTTACAGGGTGGGGGTAGGAGCGGGAGGGTGTTGGGGGAGGGAAGAGGCACAAAGATCATGGCTTTTCAGCATTTGCCATATCCCTCCTTTAATCTATAGACAGACAGCAAATATTTAATTTTGGTGTTTCCACTATAAAGACTGCTGTCTTAGGGACAAATGCTGATGAACTATTTCAGCAGTTCCTCCTTCTTCAAAGACTTATATGTCAACATAGAGCTCCATGTTTCATAAGACATACTCAAGCTCACTCCATGCTCCCTGGGGCTTTAACACAAGGGAATGCCCATTTTTTTCTCTTTTTTTGTTGTATTTTTTCTTTCATTTATTTATTTTTTGTGTTTTTCTGAAGATGGAAAAGGAGAGGCAGTCAGACAGACTCCCAGCATGTGCCTGACTGGGATCCACCTGGCATGCCTACCAGGGGGGAATGCTCTGCCCATCTGGGGTGTTGCTCTGTTACAACCAGAGCCATTCTAGCAACTGAGGCAGAGGCCATAGGGCCATCCTTAGTTCCAGGGGTGGCTTTACTCCGGTGGAGCCTTGGCTGTGGGAGGAGAAGAGAGAGACAGAGAGGAAGGAGAGGCCGAGGGGTGGAGAAGCAGATGGGCGCTTCTCCTGTGTGCTCTGGCCAGGAATCGAACCCAGGAATCCTGCACACCAGACCAATGCTCTACCACTGAGCCAACCGGCCAGGGCCTAGGAATGCCCTTGTTGATCAAGCTACCCAAAAGAAAATTATATGGAGAAACCATGACAGACCGAGCAAGTCAGTCTCATACTATCATCACCAGAATGCTGGAGCCCGGTGTAAACAGTTTCAACTTTCTCGGGAAGCAGCACAGCAGATTGGGAAATCCTGTCTAAGGGGTCCTATACTGCCCCTTTATTTAGAGTTAACCCTCAAGGACCTCTACGAGGACAACTTTGGAAGATGGATGCTACTCATTTACCTTCATCTGGCAAACAGTCGTATGTCCACATTAGAGTGGTACATATTCCGGATCTATACTAACCTCTGTCAAAACAGGAGAGGCTGCTAAGCATGTTATAGCTCATGGTCTGTATGCATTGTTCTATTATTGGATTTCCTAAACTGGCTAAACTGAAAATGCTGCTGCATATGGAGCAAAAGCATTTACTGTGTTTTGTCATGCTTACAATCTTTAAAGTTAAGGTATTACTAAAGTGTACTCAGCAAACATTTTAAGGTCAATTTAAAAAAAATTTAAAAGGGGGTAATCATATCCTGGAAATCCTATGGGTCTACCATATCATGCTTTTTAGTTAAAAAATTTTTTTTTAATTTCTTTTGAATGTTGATGAAGAGGAGACACTAAATATTTTTTGCCTGCAAACTACTACCTTCTTTATTAGATTCAGCTAATAACACTGTTTTGTCTTTTTCTAAATAGCTCAAGGTATATGGAAAAGATTTATATAGGCGGATGGGGATCCTCAAACCCCTCAGCGAGATCTTCTTAGCATGGCTTTAAAGATACCTAGAGGCAGAAAAAAACCCAATAGAGATCAGGGGAACTATGAGCTTTTAGGATACACCCTTAAAGGCTCCAACATCCCAAAGGGGTCTCATAGGATGCCATCTGGGTCCTGTTTTAATAGAGGAAAGAAAGGTCATTGAGCTAAAGCCTGCCAGACTTACATACCTCTGCTGTGAGGAAACAGGGACACTGGAAGGTAGGCTTCCCCCTCGCTCCTCTAAGGGAGGGTTCAGCTTCTTCTAGCCCTGCTCCAGCCACCTATGACCTAACCTTGCCCAGAAAGCTGGGGTTTGCCACTGAAGGCTGAAGGTGCCCAGGGCCTTTGGGCCCATCTACAACACTGTGGATGAGCCAAGGGTATTTCTTCCAAGAAGCAGGTAAATTGATCTCATTTGCACAAGGGCCACTTAACTATGTTCTGTCTGAATAGTCAGGTTTTTTATTCATCCCTCAAAGATCTCTGTTGTGGGTGTTGATAATCCTATTTTCTGCTGCTTTTCTTAATATATAGTGTTTAATTTATTCCTCTAACCTCAATGCCCCACTCATATTTCAGGCTGGGACCTACTCCTAATTTAGAGCTCTCTTTCCCCGTTTTGCCAACTTTTATTATGAATCTACCTTTGCCACCCAGCTTAGTGTATCCCAAGGTTCTCTTTACCATGTCACAGTCACAGAGCTCCAGGGAAAAGCTACCTGGTCTCATCTCTCCAGGCAGAGGAAAACAGAAGCTCCATATCCACACATGCTGCAAATGGCTTTTCCAGTCTACCTGAATCATTACCAGCTAGAAGCAATGGTCATTGGGACTTGGACATGAGCTGCAAAGTATAGAATGGTGACAACAATTCCAGTGCCATGCAAACTTTTCCTGTGTGGACTTTTCCTGGACTCCTGCTCCCTATGACAGCTCCTAACAGACTGAACTGTGGTTGGGTTGCATTTTTCAAAGATTTGGCATGGTGATGGGGCCAACTTTGACTTGGTGAACATGATAAGGACACTACTCTTTTATGGATTCTTGCTGTATTGGCCAAAAGTTTGCTTAAAGCGTTTTAATCAGTGTAAAAAAAATAGAAGACTGGATAAATAATATGGGGCACATATACACCATGGTATACTATTCAGCCAGAAGAAATGATGACATTGGATCACTTACAGCAGAATGGTGGAATCTTGATAACATTATGCAGAGTGAAATAAGCGAATCAGAAACAAACAAGAACTGCAAAATTCCATACATTGGTGGGACATAAAAGCGAGACTAAGAGACTTGGACAGGAGTGTGGTAGATACGGGGGCTGGGGGGAGGGAAAGAGGGAGAGGAGAGGGGTACAAAGAAAACTAGATAGAGGGTGACGGAGGACAATCTCTCTTTGGGTGATGGGTATGCAACAGAACTAAATGACAAGATAACCTGGAAATGTTTCTTTTGAACATATGTACCCTGATTTATTGATGTCACCTCATTAAAATAAAAAAGTATTTATAAAAAAAACTTAATAGAAATAATAACTATATAAGAAAACTTATGGGATAATGTTGTGATGAATATATTTTTGTGGAAAAAACCCTTAAAATACACAGCCTTTTCACCCATATTATGAAACAAGATACTAAACAAAATCCAGAGAAAGTAAAAGAAAGAAATTTTCACAGCCTGAGAAGGCAGTGGCGCAGTGGATACAGCATTTTACTGAAATGCAGAGGACCCAGGTTTGAGATCCCAACGTCTCCAGCTTGAGCATAGTCTTATCTGGTTTGAGCAAAGCTCACCAGTTTTAGCCCAATGTGCTCACTGGCTTGAGCAAGGGGTCACTTGGTCAGCTGTAGTTTCCTGCTCAAGGCAAAATGAGAGAGCATTCAATGAATAATTATGGTGTCACAACAAAAAACTGATGATTGATCTGTGACCTGGCACATAAGAATAAAAAAAAAACTCTTTACATTCCTGTGTGTGTCCCTATTTATCCCTCCCTCTGACTCTCTGCCCTGTTTCTGTAAAAAAAAAAATAAAGAAAGAAATAAAAGGTTCACAGAATCATTTGGTGGGTGTATACCATATTTCCCATCCTTTAAGACTCATCTTTTTTGAAAAATGTGGGGTTTGAAAATGGGGTGTGTCTTATACAAAGGTTGTAGTAATTTTTACTTGCATTTCCTTTTTCTTCATATTTGTCATCATTTTCTCAAATTTTGTGCTCAAAAATGAAGGTCTGTCTTCTACAGGGAGGCATGTTATGCATAGGGAAATAGGGTTTTTTACAACCTTACTACCTATTTCCTCTTGTGGTGAGATTTTGAAAAATATAATTCATTCCTCTTTGCAATTGAAGCTGCAAAAACAACAAAAATAGCTATTGTCATTTTTTCTTTTATTTAATTATTAATGTTAGAGGGAGGAGGTGAGAGAAAAAGACAGACAGATAGTCAGAAACATCAATCTGTTTCTGTATGTGCCTTGAACCCGGACCAAACCTATGAAAATACAGTATGGGTGTGATGCTCTAATTACTGAGCTCTCTGGTTTAAGAAAGACATTGTCTATTGGGGCACAAAATTACTGAAGAAAACCTGAGGCAAATAAAAAATAAAATAATAATCTAGTCTGCTGTGGTGACAACACCAGAAGACTTTTCTATGCTCTTGACAGTCAGAGGCATAAACAGTAATTCTGATTGTTGAGCATGAAATGACACCTTTCCTAACATGCACTTTTTCTTGTGCCATGGCAGCAGTCCAGACTGAGAAGCCTGCTAAGCTTTGGTTTACAGAATTTATCTGAGCCTGGGTTAGCACTTACAAGTTAGGTTCTTTTGGTCACAGAACACTTCCCAGGGTCTTTGTTTCATCACTTGTAAATTTTCTCAGTTTTATGGCTGAGATCACACATTGCTGAAGAACCGAGACTTATGTCTCAGCTCTGCTTTCTGAGAAGCTGATATACTTAAACTTGCCACGATCAATCACAACTGGGACCAAAGATATTGCACTACCAAATCCAGTGTTTGTCACAACTTATAATTTTTTATGTATACTTTTCTTCCTCTGTCTACTCCATGACAGTATAATATCCATAAAGACAGAAAGTGAGTCTGTCTCATTCACTATAGGCAACCAGTGTCATGCACAGTGCCTGGCATATAATAAAAATACAATAAGTTTTTACTGAAAGAGTGAATAAATAGTCATTTGCATATGTACACAGATATCCACAAATGACAGACACTATTGAAACAGAGAGGTATGCTCATGTGCAATGCACATCTATGTGCACATTGGGTACACGCACCCAATGTCCCTGAGTACATATACATAGAGAAATACAATTAGTACACAAAGAACATGGAAATAAAATTGCATAAAGGTAACAGTTGATAGCTATGTATGAAAATTTGTTGTTTTGTTTCTCTTATTATTTATTTGCACTTGTGCAATAAGAATACCATTTTTATAATAAAAAAGCTGTTAAAATTCTATATACTTTCAAACCAAAGCACATCATATTTTACAATACATTAAGTAGATTTAAATGAAAGAATTTCTAAAGACAGATGTAAAAATAGTAGAATGGGGATTGACTGAGTGCACGGGACCTGAGTTTTTAGCACAGTGCCTGGTATATGATGGGGACTTTCAAAGGCTTTATGAAAGCATGGCTGAAAGGAAAGAAGAAAAACAAGATGAAACGATGGATTCCCAAAAAACAAAACACTAAAGATAGACAAAAACTTCACAGAACTGGCTAATTGGAATCAATGGTTATAGACAATATTATCTACCAAAACTTTCCTTTGGACCTGTACTGAAGCATGATTCACAAGATGCAAACGAGGTGGCAGCACAGAAGCACATGTAACAGAGACCATTATTGTATGTGCTATGGAGCAAGTTCCAGCAAACTTCAGAGTATTGAAATGATATGAAATTTATCTCTTGCTTACACTACAGTTAACGTGAAAAAGGTAGCAAACAGTAACTAGAACTCCCTTATATTTAAAAGTTATAAAAGTATCTTCTAGATAGCCTTGGATTCAACATTGTTAGATAACGCACAACACTCAACTGCTGTATTTTTCCAGGTGAACTGCTATGAGCTGTTATTCCAAAGGTGAAAACGAGGTGGCAGCAGAGAAGCACACTTGGGAAACATTTACCACAGACATTCCTGTATGTTCATTCAAGCAAGTTTCAACTACCTCAAACCTTTGAAATAATATAAAGCATGTTTCTTGTGGCCATTATACTTACTCTAGTAATCATTCATAGAATCTAATTAAAAAACCCTTTCTTATTAAGAAATTCACTCCTAAATAACCCCCCCTTAAACTCACAATTACAGTTAAAAAATACTTTAAAATTAATGAAAATAAAGACTACATAAGAAAATCTATGAAAAAATGTAGTAATGAATACATTTTGGGGGACAAAAACCTTAAAATACACAGCCTTTCCACCCATATTAAGAACCAAGATACTAAATAAAATCCAGGGAATTAAAAAAAAAATGTTCACAGATTGGCAAGGCAGTGGCACAGAGGGTACAGCATTTGACTGGAATGTGCAGTACCCAGATTTGAGATCACAAGTTTGGCAGCTTGAGCGTGGGCTCATCTTGTTTTAGCAAAGCTCAACAGCTTGAGGCCAAGGTCGTTGGCTCGAGCAAGTGGTCACTTGGTCAGCTACAGCCCCCTAGTCAAGGCACATATGAGAGAGCAGTCAAGGAACAACTAAGGTGTCCCAACAAAAAACTGATAATAGATCTGTGACCTGGCACAAAATAAAAAATTCTCTCCATTCCTGTCTGTCTGTCCCTATCTATCCCTCTCTCTGACTCTCTCCATGTCTCTGTAAAAAAGAAAGAAAAAAGAAAGAAAGAAATGTTCACAGAGTCATTTGGAGGTTCTATCCATATTTTCCTATGTATAAAATTCATCATTTTTAAAAATGTGGGGTTGAAATCTGGGTGCGTCTTATACAGTGGTTGTTGTGTTCTTATTTTCATTTCCTGTTTCTTCGCATTTGTTATAATTTTCTCAAATTTTGTGCCCCCAAATTAACATGCTTCTTATAAAGGGAGGCTTCTTATACATGGGGAAATATGGTACTTTACAACCTTACCAATTATTTCCTCTTGGGATGAGATTTTGAAAAACATAATTCATTCCTCTAAGCAATTTAAGCTGCAAAAACAGCAAAAAAAGCCATTGTCATTTTTCTTTTATTTAGTTATTAATGTTAGAGAAAGGAAGACGGGGGAAAACAGAGAGACAGATAGTCAGAAAAATCAATGTGCTTCTGTATATGCCTAGAACCAGGACCAACCTATGATATTAGTGTATGGGTGTGAAGCTCTATCTACTGAGTTCTCTGGTGATAGCAACCCATTGTCTTTAGAGGAAAAAAATTAGTAGAGAAAACGTGAGGTAATTAAAATAAAACAATAATCTAGTCTGCTGTGGTGACAACACCAGAAGACTTTTCATTGCTCTTTACATTCAGGAGGATAAACAATATTTTTGAATGTTTATCACAATGTGACCACTTCCCTAACATGCACTTTTTTCTTGTGCTGTTGTAGCAGTCCAGACTGAGAGACCTTCTAAGCTTTGGACATCAAAATTTATCTGAGCCTGTGTCACCACTTACAAGCTAGGTTATTTTGGTCATTAAACACCTCCCAGGGTCTTTCAGCACTTGAGAATTTTCTTAGAACTTGAGAATTTTCTCAGTTTTATAGCTGAGAACAAGCATTGCTGAAGAACTGAGACTTATGTATCAGCTCTGCCTTTCGAGAAACTGATATACTGAATGTCACCACGATCAATGAAACCTGGGAACAAGACTTTGCACTACTATTTCCAGTGCCTGTCTCAACTTATAATTATTTTATTTATGTATATTTTTTCTTCTTCTGTCTACAGCTTGAGAGTGAATTATTCATAGAGACAGAAAGTGAGTCTGTCTCTTTCAGTATAGGCAACCACTGTCTAGCACACTGCCTGGCACATAATAGAAATACAATAAGTGTTTAATGAATGAAAGAATAAATAGTAATATGCATACAGTATCCACAAATGATAGACATTGTGGACACAGAGATATATGCTCATGTGCAATGCACATCAATGCACACAGATGTATGCACACCCAATGTACCTTAGTATGTATAGATAGAGTAATATAATAGGTACACTAAGAATATGGAAAGATAATGTCATAATATTAACAGTTATTTTTCTCTGTATGAAAATTTGTTGTTTTTTTTCTCATCATATTTTCTTGCACTTCTGCAATTAGAATAAGTTTTATAATAAAAAAGCAGTTAAATTCAACATACATGTCAAATCAAATCACATCCTATTTTACAATACATTAAAAAGATTTAAATAAAGGAGTTCAAAAGACAGAAGTAAAAATAGTAGAATGGGAAGACATTGAGTGAAGCAACTACTAATGTAGTTCCTAGCACAGTGCCTGGTATATGACGGGCACATTCAAAGGCTTCATGAAAGCATTGCAGGAAGGAAAGAAGAAAAACAAGATAAACCGATAGGTTCCTAGAAATCAAATCACTAAGAATACACAAAAACTTTACAGAAACGGCAAATTGGAATCAATGTTTATAGACAATCCTCTCTACCAGTTCTTTCCTTTGGATCTGTACTGAGGCGTAATTCACATGATGCACATGAGGTGGCAGCAGAGAAGTACATGTAACAGGGATGATTATTGTATGTGCTATGCATCATGTTTCAGCAACCGTCAGAGGATTGAAATGATATCAAGTATGTCTATTGCTTTCACTAGAGTTAACGGTGAAACAAGTAGAAAACAGTAACTAGAAATTACTTATATTTACAAGTTATAAAAGTATCTTCTAAATAGTCTTGGTTTCAATATTGATAGATAAAGCACAACTCCCAACTGCTGTGTATTTTCAAGTGAAATGCTCTGAGATGTTATTCCCAAGGTGCACACGAGGTGGCAGCAGAAAAGCGCACTTGGAAAACATTTCCGACAGACATTCCTGTATTTTCTTTCAAGCAGGTTTCAACTACCTCAAACCTTTGAAATGATATAAAGCATGTTTCCTGTTGTCATTACACTTACTCTAGAAATCAGTAATAAAAACTAACTAAAAACCCTTCCTTTTGTAAGTTAAGAAATTCACTCCTAAAGAACCCCCATTCAAAATCAAAATTCTAGTTACAAAATACTTTAAATTAATGGAAATAAAAACTACATAAGAAAACCTATGTAAAAATGTTGTGATGAATACATTTTAGTGAAAAAAATTTCAAAGTACAAAGCCTTTCCACCCATACTATGATACAGGATACTAAACAAAATCCAGATATTGTAAAAGAAAAAAAATTTCACAGCCTGAACAGGCAGTGTTGCAGTGGATAGAGAATTTGCCTGGAATGCGGAGGACCCAGGTTTGAGATCTCAATGTCGCCAGCTTGAGTGTGGGATTATCTGGTTTGAGCAAAGCTCACCAGCTTTAGCCCAATTTGCTCACTTGTTCGAGCAAAGGGTCACTCAGTCAGCTGTAGTTCCCTGGTCAAGGCACAATGAGATAGCAGTCAATGAACAACTAAGGTGTCACAACAAAAAACTGATCATTGATCTCTGACCTGGCACATAATAAAAAAAAACCACCTCTTTTCATTCTGTCTCTGTGTCCCTATCTATCCCTCTCTCTGACTATCTCCCTGTCTTTGTTAAAAAAGAAAAAAAGAAAGAAAGAAATTAAAGTTTCACAGAGACATTCAGCGGTTGTATACCATATTTCCCCTCGTTTAAGACTCATCTTTTTTCAAAAATGTGGGGTTTGAAAACAGGGTGCGTCTTATACAGTAGTTGTAGTATTTTTTACTTGCATTTTCTCTTTCTTCGCATTTGTTATAATTTTCTCAAAATTTGTACCCAAAAATGAAACGTGTCTTCTACAGGGAGGCATATTATGCATGGGTAAATATGGTCCTTTACAACCTTACTACCTAGTTCCTCTTGTGGTGAGATTTTGACAAACCGAATTCATTCCTCTTTGCATTTTAAGCTGCAAAAACAACAGAAAATAGCCATTGTCATTTTTTCTTTTATTTAATTATTAATGTTAGAGGGAGGAAGTAGGGGAAAAAGACAGACTGATAGTCAGAAACATCAATCTGTTTCTGTATGTGCCTTGAACCCGGACCAAACTTATGACATTACTGTATGGGTGTGATGCTCTAAATACTGAGCTCTCTGGTGTAAGCAAACCATAGTCTCATGGGGGACAAAATTACTAAAGAAAACCTGAGGCAATTAAAAAATAAAATAATAATCTAATCTGCTGTGGTGAAAACAGCAGAAGACTTATCTATGCACTTGACAGTCAGGGCCATAAAGAGTATTGCTGATTGTTGAGTATGAAATGACTCCTTTCCTAACATGCACTTTTTTTTGTGCCGTGGCAGCAGTCCAGAGTTAGCAACCTCCTAAGCTTTGGTTTTTAGAATTAATCTGAGCCTGGGTCAGCACTTACAAGTTAGGTTCTTTTAGTCACAAACACCTACCAGCGTCTTTGTTTCATCACTTGTAAATTTTCTCAGTTTTTCAGTTGAGATCACGTGTTGCTGAAGAACCGAGACTCATGTCTCAGCTCTGCTTTTTGAGAAACAGATATACTTATCCTTGCCACGATCAATCACAACTGGGATCAAAGGTATTGTACTACCAAATCCAGTGTTTGTCACAATTTATAATTTTTATGTATGTTTTTCCTTCCTCTGTCTACTCCATGACAGTGTAATATCCATAAAGACAGAAAGTGAGTCTGTCTCATTCACTATAAGCAACCAGGGTCGAGCACAGTTCCTTGCATATAATATAAATATAATAATTTTTTATTGAAAGAGTGAATAAATTGTCATTTGCATATGTACACAGATATCCAAAAATGACAGACACTATTGAAACAGAGAGGTATGCTCATGTGCAATGCACATCTATGCACACATTGGGTACACACACCCAATGTACCTTAGTACATATACATTGAGAAATATAATTAGTACACAAAGAATATGGAAAGAAAATGGGATTAAGTTAACCATTGATATCTATGTATGAAAATTTGTTTTGTTTTTCTTATCATTTTATTTGCTATTCTGCAATAAGAATACAGTTTTTGCCCTGGCCGGTTGGCTCAGCGGTAGAGCGTCGGCCTAGCGTGCGGAGGGCCCAGGTTCAATTCCCGGCCAGGGCACACAGGAGAAGCGCCCATTTGCTTCTCCACCCCTCCGCCGTGCTTTCCTCTCTGTCTCTCTCTTCCCCTCCTGCAGTCGAGGCTCCATTGGAGCAAAGATGGCATGGGCGCTGGGGATGGCTCTGTGGCCTCTGCCTCAGGTGCTAGAGTGGCTCTGGTCTCAACATGGCAACGCCCAGGATGGGCAGAGCATTGCCCCCTGGTGGGCAGAGCGTCGCCCCCTGGTGGGCGTGCCAGGTGGATCCCGGTCGGGCACATGCGGGAGTCTGTCTGACTGTCTCTCCTTGTTTCCAGCTTTAGAAAAATGAAAAAAAAAGAATACCATTTTTTATATAAAAAAACTGTTAAAATTTAATATACTTGTCAAATCAAAGCACATCATATTTTACAAC
>NW_027095499.1:0-87402 GCF_036850765.1 Saccopteryx bilineata | reverse complement strand
TCAGGACCCCAGACGTGTATGTCATACTCTGCAGGCAGTCACAAGGAAGGAAGATGAGAGAGACGGAAACCATGGCCTCCTGCACATGTGACCCCCCTGAAAGGGGCTGTGCCTGCCAGTCGCGCCCACTGCTACGGAACGTTTGTCACATCGTGGGGCCCGACACAGAGATGCACTGGGTGTGTCTTCTATTATCTTTTTAAACTTTCACAGTAATGAAGGTGATATTGATAGTGAGTGCTAATAACCGTAACCAACATTTATTTATCCATTTGTGCAGCAAATATTTATATAAACCGAGGTCTTAATAACAACCTCAGAAGCAAGCGCTATGATGATTTCCACTTTACAGGTGAGTAAACTGAGGCACGGAGCATTCATGTAACTTGAACTCCATCTACTGGCTAGCGAGGACTAAAGAGAAGTGCTCTCCTGGTGCCCTGTGACAGCACACAGCCGTCCTTGGGAAGGAGAGAGAGGTGACAGGGACGCGCCCACCACGCTCACGTCCTCAGGAAGGAGAGGAGGACAGGCGACAGGGATGCGCCCACCGCGCTCACGTCCTCTGAAGGAGAGGAGGACAGGCGACAGGGATGCACCCACTGCGCTCACGTCCTTGGGAAGGAGAGAGGACAGGTGACAGGGACGCGCCCACGGCGCTCACGTCCTCTGAAAGAGAGGAGGACAGGCGACAGGGACGCACCAACCACGCTCATGTCCTCAGGAAGGAGAGGACAGGCAACAGGGACGCACCCACCGCGCTCACGGTGTCTCCCCAGCTGTTTCCCAGGCGGCTGTGATGTGTAAATAAGTCAAGTCCCAGAGGAGTCTATATTGTGGTTTGGCTCAACAGATCTTCCAAGTCAGGACTCCAGTAGGTCTCGGAGGAGAGAACCCCCCACCAGGTAAGTTCTGAATGCAGCCACCCTCAAAACCTGCAGGAAGCCTCGTGTTGAAAACCACGGGTCCATCTCTCACTAAATCCAATGTGCTAAGGTCTCCTGACTGGCGCTCCCTGGGGCTACCTCAGCTGAAAGCCAGTTACGGCTCAGAGCCACGGGGGACAAGGAAGTCCGGTTCAGGTTCAGTCCCTGCAGGACGCCTGCCATGCTCCTCCCATGGCTGATGGGGGGGGATGCAGGCACAGCGGCACAGCCATCTATCTGCCTGTGCTGTGGCACCTCCCGTTAACACAAACAGCCCTCACCTGCCTTCTTTGCTGTCTCGACAACCTGAAACCCACCCTTCTCCTCCCCTTCCTGCAGTTAGGTAGGAGAGCAACTCCTAGCGGCCTTCGATGGCTCTGACCCCCCTCCCCAGGGCTACTGGTCTACCATTTCCCTCCTAACTTTTCCATTTTCTGCTTTAATGAGCTTCGCTGTCTTTTGGCCGGCTTCTTCCCAACGCTGCCCATAATTGAGATGCAAATAGTAAAATAGACATAACCAGCCATCTACCCAGTCACCACTTACGAATGCAGCTCAATTAATTTGTTTAGTCAGATGTAGAGGGCAGTAAAAAGTGATTGACTACAAGCAATTAAAAGAATAAAAGTAAATTGTTTGTGTCCATTAAAACCTGCTGAGGCTGTCAGTTGAAAATTGGGGGCCTCAATGGGAAAATTAAAACTATTCATTCCTCCCCCATATGTATGTGAATATCAGTTGTAGTTTGTTTTGTTGTTACTGGCTGGAAGCGCTTGAAGTCAGAATAAAGGTAGGTCTTCAATAAGCTCTCTTGGTGGACTTAATAAAGATATGGAAAGACAAATAAGATAAGAAATGGCTGAGATGTTTTTGGAGAGATTTACTGTCTGATCGGCACTGTGCTGCACGCTAATACTTTGCAATATATTGCATTTGGGGCTGTAAATGGAAAACCTATTGAAGAATTTATGATATTCAGAGGTTGACATTTTAGGGCTTTGCCTTAATTTATGTGAGTGTGGAATATTTTTTTTATTAGTGTCATTTTATTTTTTTATGTGCCACACTAAATCTTGTATTCCAGAATTTTCTGGGAAATCTTAAACTTTGGCATTTTAGATACTCCCATGATCTTAGAAAGACCTCCTCCCTTGGGCACAAAAGCTGTGTGGAGGTTTGTGTACACACCACGCCCCCACGTGAGGACAGGGCACCTGCAGCTGTGGTTCTGGTGGAAGCTGCAGAACGGGCGTTCGCAGCTAAGAGCCCAAGCTAGGTCGTGTGTCAGGGCAGCCATGTTCTTCAAATGTGGTGCGGGCCATGCTCACGGGCACCATCCTCAAAGCGGGAGCTGATGCCGGCTCAGGTTTAGGAAGAAGAAGGCTCTGCTGCTCCACAAACCAGGATGGCTGGGGGTCTGTCTGGCAAAGGAGGTGGGGCTTGCATACTTTTCCAGCCCTATTTGTTCACTTGCTAATTGGAAAGTTAGAAACCTGTGACTACCTGAAAAATGAATATATAAACCTCAGGTCATGAGGGGAGACTAATACACGGTGGGCATCATGGATAGCCATTGTAGGGCTGCTTGTGTTTCTGTAGGTGAAACAACACTAGAAAAAACTGCAATGCAACATTTCGTAGAACAGCAACAAGCTCTCTCCAAGACCTTGAAAGAATGCTTGGCTGGAAGTTTCTCCCCAGGTAAGCTCTGGGCTTAGTGCCCCAGGACATGACCTGCCCAGTAATGACACCAGCCCCTCTTGGGAAGTGGCTCACAGCACATGTGTCCTCGGTCCTGTTCTCACTTGGATTTTTTTAAACATGCAGGGGTTTTGATTAATGACAAACATTGATGTTAAGGTTCTGAGGTGTTGGGGCTTCCCTGTTTCTTAGTGGAAGTCTGGCACCAAGGTGAAAAACAAAACCTAATTAGTCCTTTTGAAAGTACTCAAACCCATTCTCCCGAGCACCCTCTTTCCAAGGCCTGCAATGGAAGTGGTGTGCCTCTTAGGTGTGGGTGTGGAAGTTTTCATGCGTTATCTGTTGAAAAGCAGCTTGCATGCTATGCATGTGGAAATACTTAAGGGGAAGTACATTCATGTCTTTGATTTCTACACTATAATATGGGGGGCAGACTGGGAGCTTGTTCTCTTTGTTCCTGAGATTAACATTAGAGAAGAAAGCAGATAGGAGAGCAGAAAAAGGCCATGTGGAGGAGGCCAAGAGAGACAGCCAAGATGGCGGAGTGTGGAGTGAGAAGCCAGTTAGTGCAGAGTTTGTGCAGGGAGAAGGAAGGAGATGGGAAACAGAGGTGAATAAGTCTGGTGAGGTAGAAATCTTTGATTCTAGGAAACTTGGATAAGTCAGTAGCTTTGTGAGCACTGAATGTGAGTGGGTTTTGGAGACCAGAGTGTGTTTTTACTTGCCCGCCAGGTGCAAGCTAGGATTAAAGATGATGGCCCATCAGTTCTTGGCTCTGTTGTTTCTTTACCGACTATCCAAATCCAATGCAAACCTGCATGGGACAGGCAGCTGTGATGGTAGCCCTGGCTACTGGCCTTACACATCTAGACACAGAAATGCTCCCCATACTAGAAGCCACCCTCTCTCCGCACTGACAAAAGCTTTTTTTGAGATTTACACAAATCCTTCCAAAGGGTACCTCCAGGAACACAAAAGCTTTGCCACACACCTCACAGCAGCCCCCAGACATGCATGACACATACATGTCTAATACTAACAGGAAAGAACCACAGTAACATCGCACTAGGACATGGCCACACCACTTTATATGGTAGGACTCATGGAAACATCAAAGTCTATGTATGTCTGTCAGTCCTGACTTTTCCCAAGAAACATTTAACACTCCTCCGTGAGGTTTTGGGGTTATCATAAGACTAACTTAAGGGAGGAGACAGGAGTAAGGGATGATGATCACTGAATACAGTGCAAACAATGATGCCTGAATGACAGCACCTTCTGGGTGAAGAACAGCTGGAAAGGAGTCCATCGGAATACAAAGGAGGCATCATCACACACTCTGGATCAGAAAAAGTACCTCCCCCTACAACAAATACCCTGCGTGCTGAGACCTTGGAAAAAAGATCTAGACTACCCTGAAAATAATGAGGACTCCTTTTCTGGGCTGATGACCCACCTGATAGACTGGATGATATTGGATACACACAGCCACTTGGGACACTATGTAACACAATGACAAACCACAGGACATATTGGAAAATCACCGCCTCTTTTTGAACCTAACATATGGCTCTGTGACACCTTTTCCACTATACACCTTTCCATTGGACCATTTCTGTTGTAATCTCATTGACTAAAGCTTGCTCCTCCAAAGCTAAAACTTTAACCATGTGGCCCACCCTTTAAGATTGTCCCCATGTGCTACATCCTCTGGAAATAAGCTTGCCATGACTTATGAAACACCACACAACCAATTCCTACCTCTCTTTGCATTGCAAGAAGGACACCACATTTTAACTTAGGCATGAAAGGACTCACAATAGCAACTTTCATTCTCAAGTCACCTCACTTCTTCCTGTTTCCTTTAGACAGTCTAACCTTCTTAAATTTCCCACAGTCAATAGAATGCTCTTACCTTCACCCGACCTTACTCCACAACGAGAGATACTCCTGTCCATCCATATCAGCAGCAGGAAATGAGGAGATTCATTATCAAGAAAGCATGAAAACCTACTTCACAATGCCAGGTTTACGTTTGCCAGTAAAAACGGGAACACCTTGTAGAGCCTCCTCTGCCCTTCCTCACAAATGCTGACAGCTAAAGACGGGCACTCAAGACCAAGGAAAACGCACCCTCACTATGGAATCACAGAGACCCTCACCATGACTGTACCTCACCATGCACTGTGACCTGTACATTAGAAATCTACCCCATGTCTACTCAAAAAATCCCTCCCTCAACTCTTCCCCTGTACAGTCCCTGTCCTTCTTTCCCCTAATTGACTCACCAAGCACAAACAGAAGGAATGATAGGAAGATACTCTCCATTCCTTTTCCTGGCAGCGTATATGGCTAACCCAATGCTCCTTAGACTGTCTACAACTTCTCCTCCCCTCCCTACCTCACCAAACTGAATACAAAAACTGCATAAAAGAATGGGCAAGAGATCCAACCCAGGAGACATGCTGTTCTATCCAGAAATGTCTGCCTCCAGGTCCCACCACATTCACCCTACAGGAATCACGTGGTTGGAAGCACACACTCTGGCTCAGGGTCCACAAACTTCGGATAGCTCCACTCTCGGCCTACTCTGTATGAGTCATCCATTATCCATTCAACTCAAAATCCTATGTGAACAAGCAAACAACTGAACACTTCAGTAAATTTCTATTTTAACTCTTGAAATCTTCCACCTACATTCATCCATAACAACAAGCTCAAAATCACAACACATAGACAAAAACACTGAACTCCTCAAGCCTTATCGAGTCACACACATCTCTAAGTACCCTCCCTGCTCTCAGCACTGCCTTCTGATGGTTGACAGGGGCAATTGCCCACACGCTTCTGTCCTACAGAATCCAGTCTCCACAAAGTAGGGAAAGCCCACAGTCAGACACTCAATGGGGGTGATTATAAGTGGAGAGTACAGGAATGATACAAACATGGAGCTTGGGGTGAGGGTGTATTTATTCAATACACACAATGGGCTCTGACAGCACCTGCAGGACTCAAACATAAATATTGAAAACACAGAAAGTTCTGTGTCACCACACTCCACAAACTTTGCAGCACCAAACACTATGATCAAAAAGAGGAGGGGAGAGTGACACCAGGTGAGGACACACTGACAAAAACCAAAAAAAGGCCCACAAAGGTTGCACAAATCATGGCTCTATTGTCTTCTCACATACACCTTGCCTCACGACAGGCTCCCTAGCACACACACATGGTAACAGAGATGTTAAAAGTAAATACATTACTACTCTGTGCCACCTAAAAACAAATCTTAAGAAAGCATAAACTTGCCTACAGCCAACCACGGTCACTTGAACAAAGACCATCCTGAAAGAAATGAAGTACCACAGGCAGGTGCCAGCAATGCTCCGCTGTGCACAAAGAAACAGTCTCAACAGCAAATAGTCTCTCATTCATGGGATGCCGGCCTTCACAATCTGTCAACAGATGTGGGTAGCTAAGCCCCAGACATACAATTTCCTAACTGAATTAACTATCCTCCCCCTAACTGATACCCATCATCACTGATGGGAATGCAATAGAACACACCTTAGAGAATCCACCTCGTGGTCCCCAGCTCGTGACTGTCCACTCCAGCAATCCTCACTGCTGTGCACTCCACTTCAACACCTGCTCTCTCCCAGCCCCTTACAATCTCCTCCTTCCTTCATCCTCCATTCACACGGCATGAAATAACCTGCCTGGAAGATACTTTCTCACTCTCCAGATATAAATTTCAGTGGCCTTCCCTCACCTTGGCTCCCAGGATCCCTCCTAGAACTTGGGTGCAGCCTTCCCAAGTTCTCCCTTCTATGTGACTTTTACTAGGACACTCACTGCCATTAACAGTGACCCAGGAATCATGTCGTCATCTCAGCATCAGACATGGAGGCACCACTGCACAGCGAATAGAGCTGCAAACCTACTAAGAGTCACTATGCGGATACGGCCACGGAGCCAATAACTGAAGATCCTGTCTTGACACGCAAACTGGGGAAACTTTGTGTAAGAGTTAAAAAGGGAAAACCCACTGTGGACACCGAGATGCACAATGCCCTATCCCGAAAGACAGTATCTAAGTCACCATTTCATAATCCCGCCGAACAACCAGCTGAGAACAGCCTCCCGGGATTACCTCATTTCAACATTCTATGACGCTCCGCCCTAGGAGCCGCCCCCTGACCCAGCCCCTTAATAGCCCTCCTCACAGGGACACCGCACTGGGCTCTCCTACTGAGAACACTGACGGACTGCGCAGGTGCCTCTCCTCTCTTTTCTCCCACAGGACCCGCACCCAGGCCAGCAGCGGGCACGGGCACCGTGCTCCGGACTCCCCCTGACCCCGTCTCCGGGCTCCCCCTGACCCCTTCTCTGAGCTCCCTTCCCTGCGACTCCCCCACTCGGCCACGGCGGCCCCCACAGACCCCCCGGGTTTTCCCTCGACATGTCCAAAACCCTCCTCGGCTCTCTCTCCTTACAGGGATGCCCTGGGCACCACCCTGACTCCACTGCAAAGTTTCCGCAATGGGTTTATGACTCCAGCTGGAACCACAGGCCCCACTAGGATGGACCTGCAAGAACGCATCCCCCCCTAGGCTAATGACTGAGGACTCCCCAAAAGGGCACCATTCCCCCCAAACAAAAATGAACGATCTCCCTGAAAACTCCATAGCTTTATAATGGAAAGTAAGAGCCCCTATTTATGTATAAGGTTTTTTCAGAGCCCAATACACTCTCATCCTCATTCCCACAGAGCTATTTACCTCAATTTAGACTAAGAACCGGTTCTAAGAACACCAACGGGCACCTCCTGGGACAGGACAAATCTCTGTCTTCATATGCACAGTGTGCGCCCTCACAGACAGGGGGCCGTGGAAAGCATCCACCCAGTGGGCTCCAACCAAACACAGACTAGAGCTGACAGAAAACGTCAAACCCAAAATGGAAAAATAACGGAAAGTAAATGACGCGACGCTTCTCTCCCCTCACAACCTTCTCATCCTAATCCAGGGCATGTTTTTTCTTAAATAAGCTTTTGCCACTGAAGGATTCTCTATTTCTACATTCCAATTTCACTGAGGGTAGAAACTCTACTTCTTCATCACAACGGCCATGAGACATGAAATACATTTTCTGTCACAGAAAGGCCTGAAAAAGCTGTTCTCAAAACACTTCTTTCTAACATACCAAGCAGCCAGTACACACACACAACAAGAAATCTGTAAAAAGGAACCCTCAGCTCTGTCTCCAATCACTATTCCCTCTCCTTCACCTGATTACTTTCCTAACATCAACCTCACCTCCCTTCACTCCACTCTCACTCCTCTTATCACCCAAGAAAATAAGGCTCCAAGACAGAGGCCACCCATCAGGAACTATATCAACTCCACTTAGACCTCCTCACAGCCAACCATGCGCCCACAAGAATACACTCCGGAACTCTATGGACTGGCATTGGGTCAGTGTGGACCCAACGGCCCCTTCACTTCAAGATGACTCTGACCTCTCCCTTCTTTGATGCTGATGCAGCCCAGCTCCCTGCTCAAGTGACTTCAGCTGCCCCATGTGCTGCTCTGTCCTCCTCTCTCCAGAGATAAGCAAACTCAGCACACAAGCCAATAACCACCTTCCTTGCATTCAGGAAACCTGGTGCCTTGCTAGGCCAATGCAATCTTACCTCCTGACCCTGTCTGGACAAAGCTGCGGGTCACCTCACTCCTCCCCATTTACAATGCCATCGCCATTGCAGGGCTCCTCTTCAGAGGCTCAGCCTCTCGGCCTGGGCACTATGCCTCCCCATGTCCCAAGCCTTCCTTCAGTGTTCACTCCTACATGGAATGAACACTGTCTCTGAATCTCTGGGATCCACACTACTAAGTATCTCCCACATGAACTCCACCAGACTCTGACACACCACACACCCGGAGCAGACCTAAACGGACAGGAAACCTAAATGTTAACACTTCCTGACACCACATGGAGACGCTATTTTTTTTAAGGGAGGCGACCAGGTGACTCACTGGCCATGAATTCCAATGGAGGAGGCCACACGACACTCCTGAGCGGGCCACACCTGGAAGTACTCGGCTTGAGTCTGTTCACCCTGCGCTGGCACAGAATCCTCACTACCCTTGCAATGGGGACCAGTGAGGTACCTTTCAGTTCCTGACTGACCTCCCTGATGAAGGGTGAGATCATGCACCTTTCTCATGCCACACCTTAAAAGAAGTCACACATGGCCATGTCACTGAAATCTAGGACCTAAACCCTCCCCCACCCCTCTTTTTCCCAAAACACCTACAGAAAAAACAAAATACTGTTCATAAGTACATCCTACTCCATCCCCCTCATGCTTATTGACCTACTCCGGGAAAATGGTGAAGTACAAGCGCTCTCCTGCCCCTCCACACACGTGGGCTCACGCAGGACTCGACTTTGGGTGTGATGGGCAGGACATCGGGGAGCGCACGCCTCAACACAACTGAGTAAGAAGGAAAAGCTCTGGGATCTCCGCTCCCCTTCCTCTCACCGACCCCCAGGCTAAATTCCAGCTGGAATCCCGGCTGCGACTAGGGGAGGTCAGCTCTTCATGGGGGAGGCCGAGAAAAAGGAAGCACAGCCTCCAGCCCGCTCGCTCGGGGACAGCCGCGCACGAGAGTGAGGGTCGTGGAGAGCACCTTTCCCGGGAGAGGCCCTCGCTGCTCTGTACTTCCTGCACCCCGCCATCCCGTTCCTGGGAAAACACACCCGAAGGTGAGCTGTCTCCTGGGCACCTGGTGGGCACCGGGCTGGCACTGGGGAGGGTGAGCTGGGACCGCAGGTGACTGAGACTTACCCTGGTAGCTGATTGGGACGTGGCTCTTGTGACCACAGCCCGCACATGCTTCTGAAAGAAAGAAAACATCTCACCCTTTTCACAGCTCCCCCTCTACTGACAGTTCTGTTTACACGAATCCACAGCTGGTAAAATCTTCCACAAACGTTTTCAGCAAAACCACCTCGGTCCTTCCCGCTCCCAGACCCCCGTTCGCAGCTCGCAGTCCTCCGGCTGCATTCCCCAATGACTGTCCACACCCCTCATGGCTTTAGCTGGACTTCAACTTCTGGAAACGGGGGACCCATCCTTGTCACCTGGTCAGCGGCAGAGATGCCGTTCTTTCACAAGAGCCTCGCAGCCAAGGAGGCGAGACTCCAATGGGACCTCCTCACAAACGCTCTTCTGCCCACGGTGCTGCACGTTCCCTCCCAAAATATGAGATGAAATTTGTGGCCCCTTTTTCTACACTTCTCTACTTAAGACCCCGGTAGGAATGTGGCCAGCTCCCTTCTGTTTCTGTACTGGAAGCCATAAAAACTGGACCTAGCCTGACCCGGTAGTGGCGCAGTGGATAGAGCGTCCCACTGGGATGCAGAAGACTCAGGTCCGAGACTTTGACTTGAGCAAGGTATCATCTGGTTTGAACAAAAGCTCACCAGCTTGAGCCCAAGGGTGCTGGCTCCAGCAAGGGGTTACTCAGTCTGCTGAAGGCCCACGGTCAAGGCACATATGAGAAAGCAATCAATGAACAACTAAGGTGTTGCAATGCACAACAAAAAACTAATGATTGATGCTTCTCATCTTTCCATTCCTGTCTGTCTCTCTGTGTCTGTAAGTTTGGTGGATGAGGGATGGTCACATGGGTAACTCAGACCCGCCCACTTTGGCTAGAACCGCCCACAATCAAGCCCGCCAAAAAAAGCTTTCCAGGAACCATTTGGAAAGAAGCAATCGTCTGCCAGCCAGTGAAATTTTACCACATCATAGTAGCTCCACTTCCCTAGAGAGACCCTTTAAATATCTCCCATGCGGTTTAATCTTTCCAACTTCCCTAGCCTCCATCTTGCACCTCCATCTCTCCTCCATCTTTCTTTCCTTGGGGCCAGGGAATCTTGCCAGGCAGGATGTGCACTCTGTACTCAATAAAGCCGTTTATTATTTCACACTTTGCGGCTCCGGCCCTGTTCCTTTCTTCTTGGTGGGGAAAAATGCCTTACATTTTTGGTGCCGAAAACCCAGAAGGAGTTAGAAGTCTGCAAAGACCACTCCTTTCCCCTCCCCTCTGAGAAAGAACCAGGAGAAAGAACCAGGATCTCCGATCTCCAACCCACTTCAGCGCACGGTGTGGTAAGTCCCCTGCCTCCGCCTTCCTCTCAATTCTTTCTGAGACTCCCTGTCCAAAACTGTAGCTACATCAGGGAAGTCTTTTCCATCCATCTGAGTGAGTGTGTGCTTGTGGAGACCTCCACAAGCACATCCACTTTCATCCGTGGCTGGACATTGAGTTTTTAGGACGCTAATGCTCAGGTCTGACCACTACGAGAACTGAGTGCGGCTGTGAGGGCACAGGAATTTCCCTCCCTAAGGAAGAAGAAACTGTTCTTCTTCTCCACTGTAGCCAGGCCACAGAACCCACTCAATTAGGCTCCTGAAGGGACTTTCAGTGTTAACACCCTCACCAATTTAACTATCACCAAAAAAGCTGGGAACTGATTGGAGATCTCTTACATTCACGGCTTGTAATTATTTGCGCACCTGTCCTTAATCTCTGTGCTGTTCCACCGCGCAGGCCTTTTTCTGGCCAGAGAAACCTCACCTAAAACCTCTACTCCTAATCTTTTCTTCTCCATGGACTCCAAACTCTCTTTCCCTCCTGCCTAACCCCCGGGGATGCCTCTCTCCCTCACTTTTTCTCTCTCTTTCTCCCTCTCTCAGGACTTTTCTCTGGTCCCTCTGCGGACATCTTTTGTGCTCACATCTCTCTTCCCTCTGAGAGCCCCGTCCCCTCCCTTTGCAAAAACCTGTTTCTTATTTGCCATCTACTACCATTTCTTTCTCCTCCCCTGCTGGCCAGGGGCCCCTCCCTTCACTGTGTTATCTAGTCATGCCTCCGTCAGGCCTTTCTCAGCCTGGCATTGGCTCTTACACCGGTTTTCAGGAAGTCCAACACCAATTTTCTTACAGGAAGTTCCTGCCCTGTCCTGCCTTTGGCTCCAGCGTTTTTCCTGCAGGATCTGAGTGCCAGGCTCCACATGAGCCCCCTCCTCTTATTCCCAAACACTCAAACCGCTATCTGGTACCTGTGAACATGGCATTTAAAGTTTTTAACAGTCCCAACTAGAAGAAACAGGCCTGTTCGCCAGGCCCCCATGCAGCAGAAGGTAACACTCCAAAACCTTAGATCTTGTGGCAACCCTGAGACCATCAGAGCCACCAGCATCTTGCTTTAAGTGTGGCAAGCAGGACCAGTGGCCCCGGCATGGCCCCTGCTGGTGGCTTCCCACTGAGACTTGTCCTGACTGCAAGCAGCCCGGTCACTGGCAGAGTGATTGCCCCTTTGGGCAACAGGATTTTTCCTCAGTGCCTCTACGTGGAGGACAAGCCACCCAAATGGAAGGCCAATCCAGCCAGGTGGGTGCATCGCTCAAACTCCTAGGACACGGCCTGGACTCAGAGAACCCAGGGTTCTGCAACAAGTGGGTAAGTCAATCCATCTCATTTCTGTGGACCTGGGGGCTGCCTTCCTTGTTTTTGCCTTCATACTCTGAACCTCTAGTTCCCTCACAGGTTTCGGTTATGGGAATGGATGGGACCCTCTTCCTTTACTCTTTTTATGACACTCCTGACATGCAGTTCTGCCTCAAGCTTGCCTCCTTATAGGGCCACGGGCAGTCAGAACCACTGGACTTCATCCATCTCCAGCTCACCAAAAGGCTGGACCCTGCAAAATCCCCTATTACTCCACTCTTTTTTAAAATCCTTATAGGACCGCATCTGCGAAGATTCTCCAGTCACAGCCACATAGATGTTCCTCTTAACACCCCTCAAAGCCACCACCTTCTGATCTCCACCTCCCCATGACACCCCTATTCAGCAGGAAGTAGCCAGATGAATAAACGGTGCCCCTTTTTCTATTTAACACAAAGGGTCAGAATGTAGGTCAGTGGATGAGGGATGGTCACGTGGGTAACTCAGACATGCCCACTTTGGCTAGGACTGCCCACAATCAAGCCTGCCAAAGGAAGCTTCCCAGGAACCATTTGGAAAGAAGCAATTGTCCGCCAGCCAGTGAAATTTCACCACGTCATAGTAGCTCCACTTCCCTAGAGGGACCCTTTAAATATCTCCCATGCGGTTTAATCCATGCAACTTCCCTAGCCTCCATCTTGCACCTCCAACTCTCTTTCTTTCCTCAGGGCCAGGGAACCTTGCCAAGCAGGGTGTGTGCTCTGTATTCAAAAAAGCTGTTTACTTATTCCACACTTTGCGGCTCTGGCCCTCTTCCTTACTTCTTAGTGGCGAAAAATACCTTACAGTGTCTATCCCTCTCTATGAATTTCTGTCTATGTAAAAAAAAAATTTTTAAAAAACTGGACCTATTTAACTCACTTCAACTACATATGAAGAATCTGCTCCCATACCTACTCAAACTCTCCTTCTGAGCCTTCTAGGTTAACAGCAGATTGCACTGCAGAAAACAAAGTCCCAGTCCTTGGGTGATCTGACTCTGCTTTTGCTGTATGCCACAATGACCTCGTCTATCCTTCTCCTTGACCCTTCACTTCTACTCCTCCTCCTCCTCTTCCTCCTCCTTCTCTTCTTCTTCTTCTTTGTCTCTCTCTCCTCCCACACGGTGACTTCCCTTTGACTTTTCCACCTCTCCACTACAATTTAACAGAACTTTCATAGACATTTCTGTTGTTCTTTTGAACCTAATAAATGAACATCTCAAACAGCATACACTAGTACACTATTACACACTACACCAGTGTGGCCTTCACCCTCTCTTTCCCTCCCACTGCACAACACCTCTGTCATGGAAAGAAGTCGGCCGATCCATCTCCCAACTTCCATTACAGCTTTCTCACAATGAGTGCATGTGCCTGCGCCTTAGGGATAAGGCTCATGAGACACCGTGTCAATCCCCTATCACTGGATACCAGAAACTGCACAGTGACCAAACAGATAAGCTTTCCTCTCCCTCTCTCCTTCGCCACTGATAACACACCAAAAACAATTAAGGTTTCCGTGTGCTTCCAAATATATATCCTCACCTTCTCAATTCTTATAGCAACTGTTCACGGAACCTCCATGGGAACCACACCCCCTCCTAGCACTTCTTAACACGCAAAATCTATACTACACTTTATAATTCCACAACCTCAGAACCTGACAACAGATACAGAGGCTTATTCTAAAATATTTTCAATGCAGCTATGCTAAAACAAATTCTTTCTAAAAAAAGTTAACCCTGGAGGAAGCCACGGGGACATTTTGGGAAAACAGACTTCCATTCCCTGCTCCTCCTCTGGACGCCACTAGGTGGCACTCTTCACACAATATAACAACAGAACCTCCAGCTCAGAACACACTCTGTGGCCTATTAGGGTTTGAGAACAGCTGCCGGTTTCTCCCTTGTTGCACCCATCCTCATGACGGAACTGTACCCTACTGAAGAGGACTCACTGGCCCACACAACCACCCTATGGGCAATCAGAAAGTTACCTGAGGGGCCCTGTCCAGTCGCTTCTAACCCAATCCACCCTCAAGACCAACTGATGTAGCTCCTTCCCTCCCCTTCTCTCTCCCTCATTCCACCTCACTCCCCTCTTTAACTACCACTCAGCCCAAAAGCTGTTCCTCTCCTCTCTTGGGACCCAAATGCATCACACACATGGCGGACAGCATCCTTCCTTTCACAGAAAATGGACTCCACATCCCCCTTCTCACTTACTTCCCAGAAAGGCACAGCTGTCCCATCCAGACTCTCATTGTCCCTCAATCCTAAACCGCAACCCTTCTTCCTCTGACCCCAAATGTGAAGAATAGAGACTGCAATGCCTGCACTCACAGCCTGACACATCCCCCACGCACACGTCCAATAATGCTCCCGTGAATGACAATCCTTCTGCAACCCCAAGGTCGCAGGAACCCTGCACATTGTCACTCCTATGGAGCACGAGTGGATTCAGCCTCACACAACCACACCTGACTACCTCATTTTCCATGATGACACTGAAACTGTAACCCAGCCAGGGACCACCTTCATGGACTGTACCCTGCAGACATGATTACTGTTCAGTGTCCCCATGATCCACCATCACCAGGTGAGTTCATGTACCATCGCCACACTTCCTGTTCTATAGCAACACACTGTGATTGCACTTGCCCAGAACTTCGGGCTCTGTTATCCTTAAGTGGCAGGTGAGAAAACATTGACACAGAATGCCACATACACACCCCATCGAAGAGCTTCCTGGCAACCCCACCTGAGAATGATGCTCAATTACAAGGACCTATTTTCCCCACTTGTTGCTGACACATGCATCATCTGAGGTACGCTCACTGCCTTCTCTCCAATGGGCACAGCCACTGTCCACCTGCTGCAAACAGAACCATGGAGAGGGAGCAGTTGAGGAACACATGGCTCCTATTTTTCATACACCGAATGTAAATCCAATCCAGAACTTTCATAGGACTCATGCTTTATATATATTGAACTGCTCTGCCAGGACCTGAAGCATGTTCTTTCAGCTGGTGAAAATGAGATATCAACACTGATGTGTTTATAACAGGACAAATCTCAGGTTTCTATGCTTTCCCCTTTTTCCTTCCAGTATACCATACACTTGTACCACTATGAATGCATGTTCCTCCCTCACATTAAGGTATCTGACAGTTGAAAAGCCTAATATAGCCTGAAAACTGTCTGCCTTTTCAGTATCTACCTTAATTCACAACCATGCCTTCATCAAAAAAAAGAAAACATTTAGAAAGAGTTCTCATAACCTCTTCATTCCAAATACACACTGAGCTTACCAAACCCTGGTAAACTTTCTAAAACACAACACTAACTCTACCCCCTCCCACTGGAACCCATACCTTTTTCATGCTGGCATCCTTGGAGGACTTCTATCCCAGAGACTTCTTTTCCTTACACTCTCTCCTACTACCAGTGAGGAGACCTGTGAGTCAGGCACATAGTCCAACGAACGATCACCATCATGCACCTCATTTAAAATGACAAGTAAAAAAACTTTTTCCTCTGTGCTGGAGACACACAGCCTTCCCCTCTGAACCCTAGAGAACAGAAGGATGTGGTAAGTCTGATCCCCAATGACTGTTTTCACGGACCCCTTCCTTCCCCTTCTTGTGGCACTGCTCCTTCACTGCCCTCTCTCAGTGGAGCCAAGGTGTTCACAAGCTACCAGCTAGTTCCCTGTCAGGCACAAAAGCCATTCAACCCATCACACAGATCTTTCCTGTAGTCCCAGAAAGCCACTAACTATGTGATTATAATTTCAAATCTATGTCCTACCTCGGCACCACCCACCACTACCTTCTAGCTGTCCCACCTTGTCTCACAGAGCTCCTCCATTTCTTTCATGGACAACGACACCACCCAGGATCACTTCTCTCCGTGGGACACTTGGCTGCCTCCGATCTCATGACGCTTTCCACCTATGCTCCCTCTACTGCTCCTCATTCCTCATATGCAACCCACATTTGTTCCCTGAAGTTCCATGGACTTTCTGGGTGTCGCTCATCACTTTAAATCTACAAACCTGTAAGAAAAGGTCATTACAGTATCATTATACTAATGTGTTTTCAAATCAATGTCTAAAATAAGCCCCTCAAATAAATCACTACTACAGTTAGAAAGTACTTTGAAAAGAAAGGTAACAAAATTGCTTCATCATGAACGTTTCTGATTCCACAAACAGTAAAGGCTTCAGCTTCAGTGCTTTCTTTGGACCAAGAGGGAATTTGTCCTGAGGACGTGCTTGGCCAAGATTGCAGAGTTTCACATTCTCCACCGGGGGTGGGGGTTGAAGGTGAGTGAGCATTACTTGTGAGCTGTGCATGGAGTTTCACATTCTCCACTAGGGGGTGGGGGTAAACGTGAGTGAGCATTACTTGTGAGCTGTGCATGGAGTTTCACATTCTCCACTAGGGGGTGAGGGTTAAAGTTGAGTGAGCATTACTTGTGAGCAGTGCATAGAATGAACAAGTGCCCCTGACACTAACGGTGAAGCGGATGTTCCCTCAGGACAAAGAATGGCCCAGCCCAAAGGTCAACGCTACTCAGAACTCAGACCTACTCTATATGGCACCACATAAAATGTAGAACACTAACAGCAGGTTAGTTGGAATCATAGATCACAAATTTTGTCTCTCTTGATTTACCAACCCACCTGGAAGCAGACACCATGAGAAAAAAAAAATTCAAACCATCTTCAAAAATGTCTGAATAGGATCTTAGCCTCCAATGATGCCCGAGAAAATCCAAGAGGCAAGGAACATCTCACAACTTGGACACTGAATCACTCTCTGACGAACCAGACTGGTCATATCAGGATCTCCACTTCTGCTCATGACTCAACTATATTCAATCTTTTTTTTTTTTTTCTGAAGCTGGAAATGGGGAGAGACAGTCAGACAGACTCCCGCATGCGCCCGACCGGGATCTACCCGGCACACCCACCAGGGGCGATGCTCTGCCCAACAGGGGGTGATGCTCTGCCCCTCTGGGGTGGTCGCTCTGCCGAGACCAGAGCCACTCTAGCGCCTGGGGCAGAGGCCAAGGAGCCATCCTCAGCGCCTGGGCCATTTTGCTCCAATGCAGCCTTGGCTGCGGGAGGGGAAGAGAGAGACAGAGAGGAAGGAGGGGGGTGGAGAAGCAAATGGGTGCTTCTCCTATGTGCCCTGGCTGGGAATCAAACCTGGGTCCCCCACACGCCAGGCCGACGCTCTACCGCTGAGCCAACTGGCCAGTGCCTATATTCAATCTTTCACAACTGTTTCTGAATGTCACTAACAATTTTTCTTTCTATTTTTCTACAATCCAGCATTCTGTTTCTAGACTGATATTCTTTTGCTTTGGTAAGATTAAACAGGGATTTCTATCTAAAAATACACTTCTTCTCAAAACAATTTTGAAGAGACCACAGAACACTGCTATCTACCAGTTTAACATAGCTTCAGTTCCTCTACAATAAAAAACAAACAACAAATAAACCTATATTCCTGAACCCTGATCCTCAGCCTAGTTCAAAGTATACTACATCACTTTTAAAATAAAAAAAAACCTTTTCCTTACTGATAGACATACATAGCCTACTTCTTCGAATGGAACCTTTAGTACCAGATGCAAACTCATCTCTATTCTTATACCATAAAGTTTTCTCTTTACATTATAGAAAATGTTTTCTTCATAAAGTAACTGATGTCACAACAGCTATGTGAGAAAAAGAGGAACACCCCTACATCCTACTATCTGCAAAAACCACTTTCTGTGGATGTTAACAGACATGCACAACTAATACAAAATGCTGGAGCCACCTACACCATAACAGAGCAGAAAAAAAAATGAAAACAAAACCAAAATATATTTGGATACCATGCTCTACATAGAAAAGCAAAAGGTGGTCTTACATATTGTGGACCAAAATTCATTTTAATACATTCCAATGAATGCAAATATATAACTTCAATGCAATACATAACAATCTAGAATAATAAAACTCAAATAATAAATCACAGACCTAAAATGAAAATGAGAAAATCCATAATTATAGAAAACGACTTAAGACACCTCTCTCATTCAGGGATATGGACACCTCTCAAAACCAATGCAGCCCCACACAAAAAAAATTAGTAAGGATATAAAGAAAAACCTCTAATTTATAAATAAAATTAAAGATACATAACTATTTCACATCTCAGACAATACATCTAACATGCTTTCCAAGAATGCTTATAACTCTTTAAAAACTGACCCTACTGAAAATATACCACCTTCCTAGACATTTTAATTCTCTTTAACTACATATGCTCTGTTTATGGCTCACCATACCACCCATCTAGAAACCTGTAAGTAAAGATAATAACAGCATTGTCATGCTTACATTTTTTTCAAAGACACATCTTTAAACACACACACAAACACTCACAAACCCTAACATTAAATCACTGGTAAAGTTGGTAAATACTTTCAATGCAGAAATAAGAAAAGTGCTGCATTCCTATCATTCTGCTCTCCAGAAATTTGATACCTATGGCAGGTTTCTTAACCAAGCAAACCACAACCACAATAGTGCCATTGTGTATTGTAAGGAATGCTGAGGGCTGGGTGTTATCTGTAAGCACTGACTAGAACAACCAGAAGCACGATGAGCACCTACAATGCACAGCCCTTCACCTGAACAAAGATGGACTCAGCCCAAAAGATCCACAGTGCTCAAAACACAGACCCTAATCTACATTGAACAACAAGAAGTATAAACTAAGAATACAAAAGCAAGTCATTTTAAATCCTAATTCTGAAATACAATTTCTCTCTTTAAATATCTCCATAGATACTCAAAACCAAACCTGAACAACAACAAACACAAAACCTCCCATCTTGCCATAATCGCAATTGACTGCCCAGCGGTGCCCCCCGCCCAAAACTGACTTTAGTTTTTTCTGGCTCATTCACATGAAAAACACTCGGGAACCAGGACACTCGTCCACGTTTACCTTAGCAAAATAAATTCATTTACACTTCATAAAATTTAAAACTACAATAGAAAAGACACCTTTTCAAAATCATAACTGGTACCACCACAAGGGAGACATTCTGAAATGCAAAAACCCTCAGTGAACACGCAGATTCCAAGGGAAACAGTGGGAAAATTTCTATGGGGGGGGAATAAAGGTTGACGGGCTTTCTATGAAAAATATTACAGTAATTAATAAATAGGAATAGGACAATTGCCGCTTCGTGTAAACCTACTCTGGAACCCACCTGTGTTATGCGAATGTCATACAAATGGACATTATATAACACTTAGTATGGCAGAGGGCAAAACCCATGACTGCAAAGACCAGCGCTTCCTACCGCTGAGGTGGATGGACGCGGGAGTTCCTGCTTTCCACGCACTGCACATAAATGCGGAAACAGAAGCTCCCAATGACACATAGCAGAATGCAAGAAAAAACAAAAAAATTTATCATCGAAAGGGATGAATCACACCTCTCTCCTTCAGTAACGAGAAGACCCCCCCATCTCCTTCAAAATTATCTGTAAGGAGAAAAAACAACGTGAACGCAAAGTGGATTCCTCCTTCGTAGGGCACCCGATCTGCTGAACCTTCTCTGTGCACCTGCACTAAGGTGTCATTCCCCGAGATGCCCGCATGAGGGCGCCAGGCCATCGCGCGGACGGCGGCTCTAAATGCGACTGCGTTCTCCTCCACACCTGCGGTGACACATAGAAACTATGTATCTTCCTCTCCTTACGGTTCCTTTAGAAATCCGCAACAAAAAGTAACTGCACAGTCCGTCTACTTGCAAGTTGTCAAATACTTTTAAATAAACCCCAAGACGTATAACAAGGGCACTTACAATATAATTGCAACTGAAACGTAATTAACACCGTGCACCAAAACGTACAGGAAATTCTAAGTCTTACCTGAACCCATGAGCAAAGAAGAAAACCTGACGCTTTATCACTTTTTCACTTTTCTTCACCACCTACTTGAGTAACTCCAGGGAACCTCACCTTCACGCGGCCTGAACAATGGCAACACCTGGAGCCCGAGCTGTGGTCCCCGGGCTCCTTTCTCACTGCGCGTCCGGACTGCACTGCGCCTGAGTTCGCCTGCTCGCACCTCGCCTCTCCCCGCCTCTCGGGTCCTCCCCGTGCACCTCTGGCCTCCACATCCTTCATGGCCCTCGTGTGTTCATTATCTTTCAGGGACGCAGCCAGTTGCAAAGTGCCAGGACCAACCAGAATTGCAGACCTAAAGTTTAATGAACAAAAATTATAGATAGCCCTGGACAGTTCACGCAATGGATAAACTGTCTGCCCGGAGTATGGACAACCCAGGTTCCATTCTGGGTCAGGGCACAGGGAGAAAGGACCATCTGCTTCTCCCCCCACCTCTCTCCTCTTTCCTCTCCTCTCCCTCTTTCCTTTGCCCCCTCAGGCAGTGGAGCGTGGCCCCAGCGCTGTCACCTCAGGATCTGAAAACAGCTCTGTACTGAGTTAGTTGCAATAATCACACAGGCAATTTATTACTCACAAATCTTTTGGCATGCCTGGGTACAGCTTAAGGGGGCCCCGTCGACGTGCTCCTCTTGGCTGGCTTTGGTGAGAGCTCAGAGTGGCATGAAGACAGTCCACATCAACCTTGGAGTCTGGGCGACTACTGCAGCAGGGGGCCCTTCAGCTTTAGTACCTTTTCTGGCCAATGCCTTCTAACAGGTGTCAATCTACAGGATTATTAGCTCATACCACCATTTTGGGAGTTCCTTGCAGGGAACTCTTTTTATGTTAATCTACTGAAAAGTTTACATCAAACCACTTTTTAAGATGTTATTTACATTAACTTACAAAGTTGTGATACTAAGCCACTTCTTATCTATGTATAAGTTCACACACACACTAACTGGGCCCTGCTGAAAAGTCAGAGTCTGTTTATCACATTACAGAGGTATGACACCAGGCCAGTTATATAAGTATGACTTCACACACACACTAACTGGGCCCTGCTGGAAAGTCAGTCTGTTTATTACATTTGCAGCCACTATATTAATTAAATAAAATTATTTAATTTTCTTAATTATTTTAAATATTATTTTTAATTACTTTTATATATCTTCCATATTTTTTATATTTCTATATATTTAATTACTATAACATTATATTACTATAACAGTTAGCTTACAAAGTTATGACATCAAGCCACTTCTTATCTATGTATAACTTCATACACACACTAACTGGGCCTTGCTTGAAAGTCAGAGTCTGTTTATCACATCTACACACACTATATTAATTCCTATCCAGATGGCATAACTTTATTTAATTTTCTTATTTCTAATATTATATCTTAATTACTTTCATATATCTTCTATATTTTTTATATTTCTATATATTTAATTACTATAACATTATATTACTGCAACAGATCTCCAATCTTGCAGAGGCTCTCATTGTAACAATTTTTTAAATTTGTTTCTTTATTTAAAAAAACATTTTGGAGAGTGGAGAGAGAGAGACAGAGACAGAAGGGGGGAAGAGCAGAAAGCATCAACTCCCATTTGTGTTTTGACCAGGCAAGCCCAGTCTTTTTATTTTAATTATTTTTTGTTTGTTCTTTTGTTTTATTTATTTTAGAGGGTAGAGAGAGAGGTAATTTCTTTAATGCATGTGAAATAAAAGAAAGGAGGGAAGATTCCACGAGGGCCTGAGAGCCAGAGCCAGACAGGATGAGCAAGTAGAAAAGAGTTTGTGCTGTCACCGTTTTGCAGGAGGGGACTGTCAGGGGCAGGTCAAAGGTATGATCCTATTGATGCACAGAGTGGCCAGACACAGCTCAGTGATGGCAAAGAGAAGCCTTTTGGTAAAGAAGTGATCTGCCAGGGTTGTGAGTTCCCACCTCGACCTGTTCAATTCATGAATTTCTATCGGATCAGGAGGAGGTCTCATTCCACTGAACCCTTTCTTGTCCACACTGTGTTCCTCTGCCTGGAGTCTGTTTAGATACAAATTCATTTTCAGTGGGGCTATTTGTTTTAGAGTGCTATGTGAGTATAGATCAGAAATGCATTGTGGTTTTGTCGGTTTATGGAACAGAAATGTTTCATCAGGTACATGGTGAGTAAAGATGTTCTTTCCATTTCTGGCTTGTGTTTTTATTGTGTGAATAGTTTTTTTTAAATAGTTGATTTTAATTTTATAAAGTCCCTGGTTTTTTTCTATTTTGATGGGTCCCTGAAACCTAGAAGAACCAAGATGGGCGTGGCGGGCCCCCGAGGCCCGAGGAGCGCGGAAAGGAGGCGGGAGGTGGCAGCGAGAAGAGAGTTGCGGGGCGGGCTCAGTACCGCGCAGTCCGGACCCGCGGTGGGAAGAGGCGTGGGGACCGCCACCCAGGCTCTGAGGGAGGCGGTCGCCAAGGCTGCGTGAAGATGAGGTGCATTCGATGTGGTAACATAGGTTCTGAAGGAAAGTGAGAAAGTGGGGGACCGTCAGGTTTTTTTTCTTGCTCATCTGTGCAGTGAAGACTGTGTATCATGCGCAGTGTTTTTTATTACGTTTCAGTTCCAGTGGCATTGTGACTGCCAGTTTAATTTATTTTGTGTGTTATTGAGAACTTCATTTGGTAACTTGTAGCGAGAAGAGCTCTGTAGTTACTTTTTTGTTGCGGATTTCTAGAGGAAGGCTAGGAGAGAAGATACATCGTTTCTATGGTGATACCTCTGTGTCTAGTCTAATGCAGTTCTTCTCAAATATGCCATCAGCGCGATAGCCTGGCGCCCTCGTGTGGGCATCTCAGGAATGACATCGTAGCGCAGGTGCGCTGTAGAGCAGATCCTCTACTAAGGCGGAATGCACATAAGGCAGAGGTAGTCAACATTTTTATACCTACTGCCCACTTTTGTATCTCTGTTGGCAGTAAAATTTTCTAACCTCCCACCTGGTTCCACAGTAATGGTGATTTATAAAATAGGGAAGTAACTTTACTTTATAAAATTTATAAAGCAGAGTTACAGCAAGTTAAAGCATATAATAATAATTATTTACCAAATACTTTATGTCAGATTTTCACTAAGTTTGGCAGAATAAATCTTTATAAAACAACTTACTACCGCCCACCATGAAAGCTGGAATGCCCACTAGTGGGCGGAAGGGACCAGGTTGACGAGCACTGACATAAGGTTTGTTCTGTCCTTACTGATTTTTTTTTCTGTATTTTTCTGAAGCTGGAAACAGGGAGAGACAGTCAGACAGACTCCCGCATGCACCCCACCGGAATCCACCCAGCACGCCCACCAGGGGGTGACGCTCTGCCCACCAGGGAGCGATGCTCTGCCCCTTTGGGGCATTGCTTTGCCATGACCAGAGTCACTCTAGCGCCTGGGGCAGAGGCCAAAGAGCCATCCCCAGTGCCCGGGACATCTTTGCTCCAATGGAGCCTTGGTTGTGGGAGGGGAAGAGAGAGAGACAGAGAGGAAGGAGGGGGTGGGGGTAGAGAATCAAATGGGCGCTTCTCCCATGTGCCCTGGCCGGGAATCAAACCCGGGTCCCCCACACACCAGGCCGACGCCCTACCGCTGAGCCAACCGGCCAGGGCTCTTACTAATTTTTTTTAATTTTTATTTATTTATTTATTTTAGAAGAGAGAGAGAGAAAGAGAGAAGGGAGCATCAACTCCCATATGTGCCTTGACCAGGCAAGCCCAGGGTTTCGAACCAGCGACCTCAGCATTTCCAGGTTGACGCTTTATCTACTGCGCCACTGCAGGTCAGGCAAGCACAAGGTTTTGAACCACCGACCTCAGCATTCCAGATCTGTTCTTGATCCACTGCACCACCACAGGTCAGGCCTTAAACTTAATTTTTTGAAGCAGGCTATCACTTTTGAAGGAGTGACGGTCCGTCTCTGAATGAGAGATGTGTTGAATATGTTTCAATGATAGTTTTTCTTTTATTTTGTAACTGTGCTATAAGTGGCAGTTTATGTTATTGAGTTTATATTGAGTACAGGAAAAGTTGGAATCACCAAGTGACTAAAGCTTATTGATAGGAAGTTGTAAAGCCAGGAGGCACGGCCAGGGCTACTATCACAGCAGCCTTATTCTCCTCAGTTCCCCATCTCCTTCTTTATCCCAGATAAAACTCTGCACAAACTGGCATCACACTCAGCACTCCGCCATCTTGGCTGCTTCTCCTGGCCATATGGACTCTTTCTGCTCTCTGCTCTGCTCCCTCTGCTCTCTCGTGCTAATCATCCCAGGAACCAAGAGAGTAAGCTCCTGTTCTGCCCCCCTTTTATAGTGTAGATCCATAACCTTTAATCCAATATACAAAATAGGGAAGTCTCTACTACAAAGTCACTTCTCTGAGGCATGATTGGATTGTACTGCCCCACATCAAAAAGGATGGGAAAGGCTTAATCCCAAAACCAAGCCCCAGGCTACAATGTCCTGCCTGCCCCCAACACACATTAATATCACCTGGGCAACGGCCTCCACGTGGGCAGCGTTATCTTTAACAAAGTGAGCATAATATATATATATATTTTTTTTAATAATTTTATTTTTTTAATGGGGTGACATCAATAAATCAGGATACATATATTCAAAGATAACAAGTCCAGGTTATCTTGTCGTTCAATTATGTTGCATACCCACCACCCAAAGTCAGATTGTCCTCTGTCACCTTCTATCTTGTTTTCTTTGTGCCCCTCCCCACCCCCTTTCCCTCTCCCATTCCCCCTCCCCCCCATAACCACCACACTCTTATCAATGTCTCTTAGTTTCACTATTATGTCCCACCTACGTATGGAATAATACAGTTCCTGTTTTTTTCTGATTTACTTATTTCGCTTCGTATCATGTTATCAAGATCCCACCATTTTGCTGTAAATGTTCCGATGTCATCATTTCTTATGGCTGAGTAGTATTCCATAGTGTATATGTGCCACATCTTCTTTATCCAGTCATCTATTGATGGGCTTTTTGGTTGTTTCCATGTCCTGGCCACTGTGAACAATGCTGCAATTAACATGGGGCTGCATGTGTCTTTACGTATCAATGTTTCTGAGTTTTTGGGATATATACCCAGTAGAGGGATTGCTGGGTCATAAGGTAGTTCTATTTGCAGTTTTTTGAGGAACCACCATACTTTCTTCCATAATGGTTGTACTACTTTACATTCCCACCAACAGTGTATGAGGGTTCCTTTTTCTCCACAGCCTCTCCAACATTTGCTATTACCTGTCTTGCTAATAATAGCTAATCGAACAGGTGTGAGGTGGTATCTCATTGCCGTTTTGATTTGCATTTCTCTAATAGCTAAAGAAGATGAGCATCTTTTCATATATCTGTTGGCCATTTGTATTTCTTCCTGGGAGAAGTGTCTATTCATATCCTCTTCCCATTTTTTTATTGGATTGTTTGTTTGTTTGTTGTTGAGTTTTATGAGTTCTTTGTATATTTTGGATATTAGGCCCTTATCTGAGCTGTTGTTTGAAAATATCATTTCCCATTTAGTTGGCTTTCTGTTTATTTTGTTATCAGTTTCTCTTGCTGAGCAAAAACTTCTTAGTCTGATGTAGTCCCATTCATTAATTTTTGCCTTCACTTCTCTTGCCAAGAGCATAATATATTTTATCTGCCCAAAAATCCACCCCTATGCTCACTTTACTACCCACAACCTATATCACTGGCATCCCTGTGCAAGGAAATTAGCACATTACACAAATTACAACAGCACAAATCATACAGTTTCAACAATCACAAAGGTACACTTCACCAGTCTCTGAGCACTTTGCTTAAAGCACAAAATGTCCTTGGCCTTCTTTCCAGCCATGGGAAAAGCTTCCTGGGGCAGGGGAGTGCTTCCAGCAAAGCCACCCCCAACCCCATCAGGGTATTTCACATTGTCCAAAATCCATAATCCGTAAATCCATCCAACAAAGGAGCCAATGCCCACTCCGGTTGTAGTCCAGGAAATCAGTCCGTGCACATGGGGCGTCAGCCACCCCCCTCATCCCTGCTGTCCTGGCAGATCTTACACTGTCCCAAAGAGGGGCACGTGGCAATGGCAGTCAGCATTTCCATCTCTACTCTGGAAAGCATGTCCAGTCCTATGTCCCCAAACTGCAGACCTACCAGGGCCGTAGTAGATGCTCCTTCCAGCTGTGCTCTCATCTTATGGAGACTGCGGATTGCAACTCCAACCCGATTCTCCTCAACTTCCAAAGAGGAACTGGAAACATCAGCTCCCACTGCTGTTCTAGAGTTTTGGGCTGCTGCAGCCTTCTGCTCTGCAGACCTTGCAGCTCCAGCCTCATCTCCAGCCTCAGCCCTGGCCTCCTGCCACTGCTGGCTCTCTGCAACATCCAGGTAAAGCTAAAACTCATGAACCTCTGAATTCTCCTCAAGCGTTTGCTCCATTTCCAGGCGAATCTTGCAAACCTGGTCGGCCTTGTCCTCCAGCACTTCCTCCAGCTCCAGGGTCAGCATCTATTTCTCCCGCGTTTGCTCCAGCTCCTTCCACTGCTCAGTTTGCAGGTCCTGGGCAACCTCTTCCACAGAGCTCTTGGTTTCCTCATGCATGGCTGTAAAAGTCAGCCAGCCTACAATCCCCAAAAGGACAGCCATGGGGAACCCTAACAGCAGCCAGTCCTCTACTCCACCGCTCAAAGGTCGCAGCTCCATACCGATCTCCAAATCCTGCCGACTACGCCAAATGTAAAGCCAGGAGGCACAGCCAGGGCTCCTATGGAGCAAAGATGGCCTGGGCGCTGGGGATGGCTCTGTGGCCTCTGCCTCAGGCACTAGAGTGGCTCTGGTCACAACATGGCGATGCCCAGAATGGGCAGAGCATTGCCCTTTTCTGGGCAGAGCATCGCCCCTGGTGGACGTGCAGGGTGGATCCCGGTCGGGCACATGCGGGAGTCTTTCTGACTGTCTCTCCCTGTTTCCAGCTTCAGAAAAATACAAAGAAAAATATTTTTCTAGCCACACTTTTTTAAAAACTGATTGCTTTTTGAGGACAAAAAGAGGAGGATGAAGAAAAAGAATAAGAAGAGGAGAAGAAAGAAAAGACAAAAAAAGTGAAAGAGAGGCATTTATTTATTGTTCTACCTAGACATGCAGTCATTGGTCATTTCTTGTATGTGCCCTGACCTGGGCTCAACCTTGGTGTTACAGGTTGGAGCTCTAACCAACTGAGCTAACCATCCAGGTCCCCCAATTATACTTCTTACATGCCTGACTTCAATCCCTCTCCAGATAATTCATAATCCTTTCTCACTTGGAGATAAAGTAGTCTCTGAGAGGATTCCCACTGAACTGTATTCTCCAAAAATTAACAAAGCAAAACTTAAAGAATAAGCCACCCTATAGCCAAGAACAGCAGAATCATCCCACCTTACTCAGTAAGGTTTCCAGTATCTCAGCTCAGATCACAGCACTGCATTCCAGGCTTCTGGGCATCTATTCGACCTCTGCTGTTACCCTAAGTGCTAGACAGAGGTGGCCCTCAGAAAACAGACCCATGCTAGTTTTCCCAGTGGATAGTGTTGACCCAGCATGTGGACATCCCAGGTTCAAAATCTAGTCAGGGAAAAAGTGAAAAGTGACTATCTGCTTCTCTTCCCCTTCATCTTCCCATTCTCTCTCTCTCTCAACCCCCCCCCAGCCAGTTGCTTGATTGGTTCGATCACCAGCTTGATAGTTTAGTTGGCTCAATTGTTGAACTCAGGTGCTGCGGATAACTCAGCTAGTCTGAACATGGACCTCAGACTTGGGTTGCTGGGTGGATCCTGGTTGGGGCACATTAAGGAATCTATCTTTCTTCCTCTCACTTAAAAAAATTAAAAATTTTAAATGTTTTCTATCATCATAGAAAATTAAGGTTAGTGCTGTGTTAAAAGGCTATAATGTTCCTTGCTTATTGGTTAATGGCAGTTTATTATTTCACCTGGTGCCTGGGGAATGGCAGGAGCAGTGAACAAACAGTATCAAAAGGGCTTAGGAAATGTTTGGGTTGTCAAGAATTATTTGTCCTAGAGACCTGAAGATCACAGCAAAGTAGGCAAATGCACAGACTCCCAGCTCACACCACCAAACTGAATTACAAATTAATTTAAGATCAGTGTGAAAAACCAAATCTGGACTATAAGAACAGCTCTAAAAATTAAGGAGCACAGAACAAGCCACACTGTGCCTGGTAGGGAGTTCCAAGGAACGGTGAGTCTCCCCTGTTTAAGGGAACAAAGGGATTGTTAGGATGAGAGCACAGAAGGGTTCTCATTCTAAGGAAAAGTGTAGTAAATATAGCTCACAGCCACTTTTCTGGGACCTGGGAATGAGGTGTGTTGAAAGGTCTGGCTTATCTTCCAAAAGGAAAGGGGGGAGAGTGACAGACAGTGACTGGCAGAGGAATGCATGGGAGGACCTGAGAAGCTGACACATCCAATGCTGGAGTAGGCCATAGCTGGGGGAGGGGTTTATCTTTCCACATAAAACAAAACAAGTAGTTCCGGGTCACCCATCTCAAGATATCTCTCCAGCTCCAATCAACGCAAGAAGACAATGCTGAAAACAAGAAGTAGGGAGGAGGGGCAGTAACACAGATCTGTATAGAGATCTGAGATACACCTCCCCTACTGAACCTGAGAACACCCTGACCCAGAAAGAGTAACTGGCAGATCAGGCCTTCAGAGTCTCAGGTTACATCTACCACATTCCTGGATACAGTTTCAAATAAACCCCCTGCTGAGATCAGTAAACAAGATTACCACTGAGATAACTCAGAAGAAAACAAACAAATCAAGACTTCAAAATGACTCGACTAGAAAAGCCAAACCTGACAGTGGATTACAAATGACTGCTGATAACAACCCAAGAAGACCTAGGAATAACACAAATAAAAGTCAGAGGCAGACAACACCAAACCTAGACTCAAACAGCCCTACAAACAACACACCCAAGCACACAGACATAATGAGAAGACAGAAAAGTGCAATCCAAATAAAACCACAAGACAAATCTACAGAAAAGAAACTGTGTGATATGGAAATTAGCAAACTGCTGGATACAGAGTTTAGAATAATGATTGTTAGGAGGCTAGGAATCTTAGAACAACAATGGCTGTTGTTCTAAGGTCATTAAAAAATCCTAAGGAAAAAGATAGCAAGTATAAAAAAAGATATTGAAATATTTTTTAAAAATCAGTCAGGTGACTAATACAATATCAGAAATAAAGACCACAATAAAGGGAATTAAATCAGAATGGATGAAGCTGAGGATGGAATCAGCAAGTTAGAAAACATGATAAATAAAGGCATGAAAGCAGAGCAGAAAAAGAGACTCAAGAAATCTGAGGTAACTCTAAGAGAGCTCTGTGATAACATGAAGAGAAATAACATCCACATTATAGGGGTTCATGAAGAAGAAGAGAAATAACAAGGGATAGAAACTGTATTCAACAAAGTCATAGCTGAAAATTTCCCTAAATTGATGCAAGGAAAAATTTCACAAGTTCAATAACCACAGAGAACTCCATTAAAGAGAAACCCCAAAAGACCTACACCAAGACACATCATTATTAAAATACCAAAGCTAAGAAATAAAGAGAAAATATTAAAAGCTGCCAGAGAAATAAAGACTATAATCTACAAAGGAGCCCCCATAAGAATGACATCCAACTTCTCAACAGAAATATTTGAGGCCAGAAGGGAATGGCAAGAAATATTCAAAGTAATGCAGAACAAGAGACTACAACCACTACTTTATCCAACAAGACTATCATTTAAAATTGAAGAAGAAATAAAAAGCTTCCCAGACCAAAAAAGAAAACAAACAAACAAAAAAAACCTCAAGGAATTTATTACAACCAAACCAATGCTGCAGGAAATGTTAAGGGGTCTGTTGTAAAAAAATCAAAGTAATAAAAGAATATAGCAAAAGAGGAATACAGCTTTAAAGAATAAAATGGCAATAAACAACTAAATAGCATTAATAACCTTAAATATAGAAGGATTAAATGATTCAATCAAAAGACATAAGATAGCTGCATGGATAAAAAAACAGGACCCGTACATATGCTGTCTACAGAGACACACCTTAAAACAAAAGATGCACATAGACTGAAGGTAAAAAGATAAAAAAATTATTTTATGCAAATGGAAATTAAAAAAAAATTGGGGTAGCAATACTAATATCAAGCAAAATGGACTTTAAAACAAAGACTATAGTAAGAGATGAAGAAAGTCACTACATAATGATAAAGGGAGCAATCCAACAGGAAGATATAACCATAATAAATATCTATGCATCTAATATAGGAGCACCTAAGTATATAAAGCAGACTTTGATGGATATAAAGGGCGATATCAACAGCAATGCTATAATAATAAGAGATTTCAATAACCCAATAACATCACTAGATAGATCCTCAAGACAGAAAATTAACAAAGAAACAGCAGACTTAAAGGACACACTAGATCAACTTGCTTTAATAAATAACTTTAGGCCTGACCTGTGGTGGTGCAGTGGATAAAGCTTTGACCTGGAATGCTGAGGTCGCTGTTTCAAAACCCTGGGCTTACCTGGTCAAGGCACATATGGGAGTTGATGCTTTCTGCTCCTCCCTTCTCTCTCTCTCTCTCTCTCTCTCTCTCTCTCTCTCCTCTCTAAAATGAATAAAGAAAGAAAGAAAGAACAAAAGGATCATAAAATCTATATTAAAAAAATAATAAACCATGCTTTAAAAAAAATAGATATTTTTAGGACTTTTCACCCTAGGGCAGCAGAATATACATTCTTTTCAAGTGCTCATGGTACATTCTATAAGACAGACCACATGTTAGGACAAAAAAGCAGTCTCAACAAATTTAAGAAGATTGAAATTACATCAAGCATTTTCTCTGATCCAATGGCATGAAACTAGAAATCAACCACAACAGAAAAACTGAAATATACTCAAACACATGGAAACTAAATAGCATGTTATTAAGTAAAAAATGGGTTAACAATGAAATTAAAGAAGAAATAAAAAAATTCTTAGAAACAAATGATAATGAGCAAACAACAACTCAAAATTTATGGAACACAGCAAAAGCAGTCCTGAGAGGGAAGTTCACAGCACTACAGGCATTCCTTAAGAAGCTTGCAAAAGCTCAAATAAACAACCTTACCCTTCATCTAAAAGAACTAGAAAAAGAACAGCAAGTAAGGCTCAGAGGTAGTAAAAGAAAGAAAATAATAAAGATCAGAGCAGAAATAAATGACATAGAAGCTACAGAAACAATATAGAGGATCAATGAAACCAAGAGCTGGTTCTTTGAAAGGATAAACAAGATCAATGAACCTTTAACAATACTCACCAAGAAAGGAAGAGAGAAAACTCAAATAAATAAAATTAGAAATGTGAGTGGAGAAATAATAACTGACACAACAGAAATACAAAATATTGTAAGGAAACACTATGAAAAACTGTATGCCAAAATATTAAACCAATTCAAAGAAAAATTAACTCCTATCCTTCTCAAGCTATTTCAAAAAATTCAGGAGGAAGAAACACTTCTAAGTTCCTTTTATGAGGCGAGCATAATTCTGATTCCAAAACCAGGCAAAGACAACACAAAGAAAGAAAATTATAGGCCAATAAACCTGATGAATTCAGATGCTAAAATCCTCAACAAAATATTAGCAAACCAGATCCAGCAATACTGAAAAAAATCATACATCATGATCAAGTGGGATTTATTCTGGGGAGGCAAGGATGGTACAACATTCTTAAATCAAATAATGTGATTCACCACATTAAAAAAAGGAAGGAAAAAAGCCACATGATAATTTCAATCAATGCAGAAAAAGCATTTGATAAAATCCAACACCCATTTATGATCAAAACTCTTAGCAAAGTGGGAATACAGGGAACATACCTCATTATGATAAAGGTCATTTCTGACAAACTCACAGCCAACATTATAATTAATGGATAAAAATTAAAAGCAATTCCCCTAAAATCAGGAACGAGGCAGGGGTGCCCCCTTTCACCACTCTTATTCAACATAGTACTGGAAGTCCTAGCTACAGCAATCAGAAAAGAAGAAGAAATAAAAGGCATCTAAATTGGAAAAGAAGAATTAACACTACTTTTATTGGCAGATGATATGATACTGTATATAGAAACCCTAAAGTCTCAGTCAAAAACCGACTGGACCTAATAAACAAATTCTACAAGATGGCAGGATATAAAATTAATGCACAGAAATCAGAGGTGCCTGACCTGTGGTGGCGCAGTGGATAAAGCGTCGACCTGGAAATGCTGAGGTTGCCGGTTCGAAAACCTGGGCTTGCCTGGTCAAGGCACATATGGGAGTTGATGCTTCCAGCTCCTCCCCCCTGTCTCTCTCTCTCTCTGTCTCTCTCTCCTCTCTAAAATGAATAAATAAAATAAAAATTAAAAAAAATTTTAAAAAAAGAAATCAGAGGTATTTTTATACATGAACAATAAACTGTCACAAAGAGAAATTAAGGAAACAATCTCCTTCACTATCATAACCAAAAAACTAAAGTACTTAGGAGTAAATTTAACCAAGGAGGTTAAAGTCTTGTACTCAGAAAATTATAAAACATTGATAAAAGAAATAAAGAAAGACATAAACAAGTGGAAGCATATACTGTGCTCACAGTTAGGAAGAATAAACATAATTAAAATGTCTATATTACCCAAAGCAATTTATAAATTGAATGCAATACCAATTAAAATACCAATGACATACTTCAAAGATATAGAACATATATTCCAAAAATGTATGAGATTAAAAAAAAAAAAAACACGAATAACCTCAGCAATCTTGAAAAAGAAGAATAAAGTGGGAGGTATCACAGTTTCTGATACCAAGTTATACTAAAAGGCCATTGCACCCAAAACAGCTTGATACTGGCATAAGAACAGCCATATAGATCAATGGAAGAGAACAGAGAACTCAAAAATAAACCCACATTTTTATGGACAATTGATATTTGACAAAGAAGGTAAGAGCATGCCAGGGTCCAGCCCCGAAGGGGAATCCAGGGGTCCCACAGGAAGAGACGGCGTCCGCAAAAATCAAGTGAGAGAGCCGGATTCTTTTCGTTCTTTTTATTCTCTGGTTAGCATTTACTGCCAGACATCTCTTCCAAATGCTAGTATAGCTCCCTTTTTATACACACACACTGAGTTACAATTACATGGTATTAATCATTGCTTCTGTTTCACTATGTTTACATGTTTCCGGATAGCAGTTAATTTATCTCTATAAATTACAAACCAGGTAGCAAATTATTCAAAGTACAAAATAACTTGAATAGCGATAACAACATCGGTAAAAGCTTTTAAGGTATTAGTACTAATAGTTAACTAACTTTACTGTTGTTGTGAGTCAAGGGGCAGAGAGAGAGATTAGCAGACGAAATCATTAAGGACTAACAATGGACCACTGCTTGCTCATGGAAATGGCTTTGAGTTTATGCAGTGTCCTACTTTTTCTCACAAGATAACAAAAGGCTTGCCTATTAAGAAATTGACATAACATTAAGAGTAACTTTTACCTAAAGATATATAGAGTGCACTCGCAAGATAGCCTTAGTAGCAACATAATTTCAGAAGACATTAACTGATATGCTTCTATGGATGCCCCCCATACCTCTCATTATCTGAAGAAAGAATCTTGGGAAAGTATATAAATCTCATGAGAGCTGTCTCACTGAGAAAGCCTAGCAACTGCCTTCAGTCATAAAACAATTCTCTTAGCAAAACATTCTTTTCTTGCTGAACTCGCATTCCATCTCAGGCCACACAATGGGCCATTCTACTATACACTTACCTAAGATACTATTGTCTAGTCAAATATTACTTATTTACTATATTTAAACACTAGTTAAATTCTAACTCTATTCTTCTCAGAGTGTACCACTATCTGCAGATCAAATAAGAAAGAAGAAAGGAATGCTTCTCTACTCTATCACATGAAAAGGCTAGGGAGGAAAAATGTTGAATTAAGTGAAGGCCGAAAGGCGCTCTGTGCACAGCCACTGCCTCCTACCTATTCGCAAGTCACAATCTATTCTTTCTAACATGATTAAGAGGAAATTCTCCTACAGACTTAACCCTTTATGAGGGATATCATAGCCAGCCTCTTATGTCTATGAGCCCAGCTCAAGGGGCCCACAGGCTTTTCTGTGGAACTCACATCCTCTGTCTCATTTCCAAAGAAATTACTACAAATCTACAGGGAAAGCACGGTACTATTATCCCTGTGCCATAAATAATAGCACACACCCAGAAAAGGGGGGATATAAGGCCAGATTAATTCAAAAAGTCAAAGAGGGAAGTATCATTGTGTCTCTCCTTTGGGTGACTTTGTCAACCCGCAGCCGTTGGTCTTCTCTGCTGTGACTTTGTCAATCAGCAGTTTTTGATCTTCTTCTGCTGTGACCTTGTCAGCCAGCAGTTGTTGGTCGGCTCCCGACAAGAGCATACAGTGCAGTAAAGACAGTCTCTTTAACAAATGGTATTGGGAAAACTGGAGAGCTACTTGTAAAAAAAATGAAACTTACACCATTCACAAAAATAAACTCAAAATGAATAAAGGACTTAAATGTAAATTGTGAAACCATAGGTATCCTAGAAGAAAACTTAGGCAGTAAGCTCACCAACATCTATCATAGCAATATCTTTGCTGATTTGTCTCCACAGGCAAATAAAATAAAAGGATAAACAAATGAGGCTATATCAAACTAAAATGCTTTTGCACAGCTAAAGACAATATGAACAGAATAAAAAGACAAACCACACAATGGGAGAATATATTCGACAATAAATCTGATAAGGGATTAATAACCAAAATTTATAAAAAACTTGTAAAACTCAACAACAGAAAGACAAACATTATCCAATCAAAAAATGGGCACAAGAAATAAATATACACTTTTCCAAAGAGGACATACAGATGGCCAATAAACAAATAAAAGAAATGTTCAACATCACTAATCATTAGGGAAATGCAAATTAAAACCACAGTGAGATACCACTTCACACCAGTCAGAATGGCGCTCATTAACAAAACAACACACCACAGGTGCTGGCAAAGATATGGAGAAAGGGGCACCCTCCTGCACTGCTGGTGGGAATGCAGACTGGTGCAGCCACTGTGGACAAAAACAGTATGGAGATTGCTCAAAAAATTAGAAATGGAAGTTCCCTTTGACCCACCCATCCCACTTATAAGAATATATCCCAAGGACACCGTATCACCGACTAAAAAAAAATGCACCCCCACGTTTATGGCAGCATTGTTCAGAATATCAAAGATCTGGAAACAGCCCAAGTGTCCATCAGTGTATGAGTGGATTAAAAAGCTGTGGTACATATATACAATGGAATACTATGGGGCTATGAAAAAGAAGGAAATATTACCTTTTACAACAATATAGAGGGACCTGGAAACTATTTTGTTGAATGAAATAAGCCAGGCAGAGAAAGAAAAATATCATATGATCTCACTCATTTGAGGAATCCAAAGAATAATGAGAACTAAGGAACAGAATTGAGACAGAGGAGAGATCAAAGGGACCAGAGAAAAAAAGGACAGAGGGAAAGGGAATGATAGGATGGGATAAACCTGAAGAAAAGGGGGGAGGGTGCTGTAGGGAGGGGGGGGAGGGAGATGTTGAGGGGAATGGGGGGAGGGGAGATGCATTCAGGGTCACCCTAGAATCTATGTAAACACAATTAATTAAATTAAAATAAAAAGAAGAAAAAAATTTAAAAAACTAAAAAATATAAAAATTTCTCCTAAGTATCAAAAGCATATGAAATAAATCCTTAATTTCTGAACCATCTGATTCAAAATTTTAATGACTTTAGAGTATACCATGAACATTTCTAAGGTGAGTTCTCTTTTTTCTTTCCATTTTGAAGAATGGTTGTGCCCACCTCTAGTTGCTGAGAGCTTCCTCTTCTGCTTGCTTCAGTAGTTGATGCCCAGCTTCTGGCCATACTCGTCACCATACCAGACTAGCAGCTCACAGTCTGGCTTGATGACCTGGCAGGTTCGGTAGAAAATCTGCCTGCGATACTGAAAGGCCACAAGGTTCTGCTCTTCATCATCCCAGGCACAGTTCACATACCTGGGATTGAGGCAGGTGAAAGAAAAGAAACACACAGGTGATGAGTTTCTACTACTTCTCAGATCCATGTCCAGCTCTGCACCTGACACTTGGGCTCTGATGTCACCCACTCTCACAGTGCTCCCGGAGAAACTTCTGTTCAATGTCTGAGCCTGTCACAATGTCATACTACTTCCTATCTCCAGGTCCTGCTTACAGGTGCTCATCCTGCCTAATACCATTTTCCAAAGCCAATTCCAGATGTAACCTCCACCCTGATTGGCCATAAAACCCAGTGACCTCTAGCTTCTCTAAACTAACTCAGGTCCTGTTTATATCACAGAACTTGCTACTTGATGTTGAACTCTGTGTCTAGATTAGTTCACATTATTCAATACTCAATGCAAGTTCATCTTTTTTTGAGAGGCCTTAATCCATTCTCCTCACATTTTATTTAGGTAACATTTGATGCCTCACCCAGGTTCCCAAAAAATCTGGAGGTCTCCCTGCCCCACTGAAGTGAGAAATGGGGAGGCAGACAAACTCCTGCATGCGCCCAACCAGGATCCACCTGAAATGCCCACCAGGGGGAGATACTCAGCCCATCTCAGCATTGCACCACTGCAACTGAAGCCATTCTAGCAACTGAGGCAGAAGCCATGGAGCCATCCTCAGTGCTCAGGCCAACATTGCTCCAATATAGCCTTGGCTATGGGAGGGAAGAGAGAGATAATGATGAAGGAGTGGAAAAAGTGTAGAGAAGCAGATGAGCACTTCTGTGTGCCCTGGCTGGGAATCAAACCCTGGACTTCCATGATCGGGCTGATGCTCTACCGCTGAGCCAACATATCGGGACTTGGAGGTCTCTTTATCTTAGCAAAATCATTCAGAACAATAATAGCTTATTCACATTCTGTAGCCTCTGGTAAAAGAGCCCCTAGGAAAGTGGCAAATGATCATTGCTCTGCAGGCTTCAGAACTCAGTTCTAGTTAGAAGTGAGGCTGGGATAATTTGCTGCCCTCACAGGTTTAGGCTATCCTTGCTTTAGGTATCCTGGCACTGTGCACTTCTCAAAAAATAGAAAAATTAGAGTTAAACATTTTTAAAATCAATTGTTTTACTCTGTCTGCAATTCGTCCTCCATAAGAAGATGGGTTATATAATCTGTTTTAATAATACCTTCCTCTAAACTGAAATACAGTAAAAACTTGCTTAAATAATGTTCATTAGATCAATTAAAGTGTAGTCCAGGCTCTCAAAATTTTTTTCCAGTGCCTAAATTTTGTCTAGCATAGAGATTTATATTTTGAGGACATATGCTATATTTTTATCTCTCATTTTTCATCTAAATACCTCTTGCTTTGAAAGAACAAGAGGAAAAAAAAAGAGAAACAGAGGATTGAGGGAGACCACTGAGGGAGGCATGATGAGAAGGAAAGATGTATGGGCCTGAGAGGGATGAGTGTTCTCCATGACTCCCTGAAACTTCTTGGCCTTACCTCATCCAGTTGGCCCAGGATTCATCCTTCCATCCACATACTCATGGCAGTTTCTCCCTTTGGTGATCTGCATTTCAGGAAGAAAATATAAAGGCTTTTTTTGGATGTGGAGGTAATTTCTCTACTCTCAACAAAGCTCTTTCAGCTTGCATGCATTGCCACTCGTGACCACATGATACTTTCTTTACTCATTACATCTGACTTGACCTGTCCACTTAGGGCTGGAAGGAGGCATTCCTTTGTGTCTGTACCACATTGCTCCCACTTAACCTGTGATCCTCAACAGGAGCTCCATGGTCTGCAAAGTCCACTCAGTACCCAGAGCTAACCATATTGTCTCCATCCATGTCCTAGTATGTAGAAAGACAGGTCCCACCAAACCTATGGGAGGGATGTGGGAAGTCACAAGACAGGGAAGAGGTAAATACTTCTCACCAGCCAGGAGTATCCATTGTTGCCTGCCTCTTCATCTTCTGTGATCTGGCCCTTATAAGGGCCAAAGTGCAGACCCACTGGCAGAGCAGATGCCTCATTCCACACTCCAAGACCAGCTTCAGGAATGCCCGATGGTCTGATTCTCAACCCAGGGGGCAGAGTGAGTGCTGTGTGGTTCGGATGCCCCTTATCCACTGCACTGTCTTTTACAAATGTAGGAGGCCCAGTGCATGGCACAACTGTCAATGAAGAAGTTCTGACAGTTTTCACAATCTGGGGGTGAGAGCAACAGGGATTAGGGAAGGTTTAGTGCATGTTCCTGGACATACAGAGCTTCAGAGAGAGTGCAGGCACTCACATCATTGAGCCTCAATTCTGTAGTGTAGATCCATAGGGGAACAGAATTCTCTAATGACCAAATGACTAGATGAAATTATTGTATGAACAGATAACATGCTTTGTGAGGGTCACTTACAGAGGTAGTCATCGTCCTGGGGCTCGCTGACCTCTTGGTACACTTGGCCTTTTCTTTCTTATAGGCTATACATCTTTACTTCAGTCTCCTTTCTCCTGAGTTCTAAGTTAAAGAAGAGTGAGTTTGGTGGAGTCTGGAGTGTTAGTCCCTACTTTGTCAAAAAACACATAATGTCCTCCCATCAAATTATCATTCATCCTTCTTTATACTCTTGTATTTTCTTTTGTCAACTATTGGCTCAGAACTTCTCTATAATAGTAAGCCTCTACACTGACTACAGATGGTCAATTCAAACTTTGTTTCTAGATCTTTCCATTATGAGGTTTAATTTCCCAACTTTTAGTTATTCATAAAATATATATTTAGGGCACAGTATATGTAAGGTATTGAGGAAAGGCCTAGTATACAACACCAACAGGGTATGGTCGCTAGTATCAGGGGTGTATTTATTGGACAACATGAAAGTGTCAGTTTTTTTATATTGAATTTAAGCCCTAGACTGTGGCTCAGTGGATAGAGTGTTTGCCCATTGTATGTCCAGGGTGTGATTCCAGGTCAGGGTACATAAGAGAAGCAACCATCTCCTTCTCCACCCCTCCCTCTCCCAGTTCTCTCCTTCTTTCTTTTCTGCAGCCAGCAGCTCAATTGGTTCTAGCATTGGCCCTGGGCACTGAGAAAGCTCGGTTGGCTGGAGCACATCATTCTGAGGTGCTAAAAACCAGCTCAGTATTCAGAAATTGGGGTTACCAGGTAGATCTTGTAAGAGTGCATATGAGAGTCAGCCTCACTATCTTCCCTCATCTTACCTAAAATATAAACAAATACATATGCAAATAAATAAATTGAATTCAACACTTTCAAAGAATATATGCATGTATCTTTACCTTACATATTAGTATTCAAGAGCTCAGAGAATTTGTAAGATTTGCCCAAATCTCCAGTGTTAAATTCACTCTGAATTTAGTAGAGTTTAAATCCAGGCCTATCCAAAGTCACCCCACATACCTAGGCCATACTTATTAGCCTTTCTAGAGGACTCAGAGGAACTGAAATCTACAAATGATTTTCTCTTACCCAATTTTTAACTAGAGTGTTTTCCAGACACATTGAAGAGATGGCTGACACAGGGCCTGATACAATGGTCCCTGGCTCACAACCCCAGCTGCCTTAATCACCACGTTTAATCCTTTCCCATGTGCAATGTGGCCTGGCACTGCCAAGGCAACCCTGTCCTGGAGCACTGCTCACTGGCCAGACCTTCCTCCTCCTCTTGTGATGACAAGTGCTCTGAATGAGTTATTTCTTATGTGCTAATTTTATACTTCTATACCATTCCTGCTCATTAACACATCTATAAATATGTGTAATTATTTACACATGGAAGCAGTGTAGCAAATCGCCTCCTTACTGCACAATGCACTGTTTGCATCGCGCTTGTTTGCTAAATGCAAGCTCTGTCCCTTGTTAGCTGTTGAGACACTGGGACCTGACCATTGTCAGTTTCAAAAGGGCAGCGCCATGCCTGTGGCCCCTCACCTTGTTGCCTCCTAGTCCATTTCTTCATGTGAGTCCTCAGTGTCCACCGCCAGGGTTTTGGTGTCCTGCAAGCAGGTGAACCATAAAAGCAGTTAGAGGGGCTCTGAGGCCTGGGGAGAAACAAAATCCTGGTCCCCAAGGCAAATCGCTTGAAGGAGCAGCCCCACTCAGGTGGGCCTGCTGCCCGCAGTTCCCACATCCTGGTTTCTGTGCCCCATCACCTGTGTGCAGCAGCGCAGTCCTGGTTCCTCACCAGTTGGGGCAGCGCACCTTATCCCAGTCACCCAAGGCGGCCACCCCTCCAGGAGAAGTAGGCGCGGATGTCCCTGAAGGCTTCAGGGTCCTAGGGGGAGACACGGCCACGTGACTTTGCGCAGCAGCCTGCAGAAACCGCCGCTCGCCCTGCTTGGTCTGTTAAGCCTAATCCTGGAGAGACTCAAAACATTGAAGACATGAACAAAATCCGTCGATTCCACACCAAAGCTTTATAGTCTAGCTTAGCCAAGCAGCGGCAACTTTGAAAGAAATCTGAGGCAGAGCGCTGGCCCTTTGTTTTACCTAGTTTTTATAGTTTTGCAAGTGGGAAGTACAGAAGCAAAAATTGCAATTAGGTGCCCTTTACTACTAGTGGTTATAGTCATATGTCCTTTAACATGATAGGACCATGTTCAATTTGCAAGCCATACATCATTTTGGAGAAAACAAAATTTATAAGTCAACACAATGATAGAAAGATGTCTCTTTACATATTAAAAGACATTACTATATTTTCTAATGTTTATCCACCATCTCTTTGTCCAGAGTCACACATCTTAACTACATGCATTCACATGGAAGAGGTAATTTTTGTGGGAACAAATGCCCATAAATGGCTCAGTACTATAAGAAAAGGTTCATTTGGGCTTTTCTCTTTCTGCACCTGGCTAGCCATTCACCCCTTTCCCCACAGCTGTGGTGGAATGTCAGGGAATCCATGTTTTCCTTCCTTTTGCATTTACAATACAATGCCAAGGGCCATCCTGGTTTTATGCCAATCACACAGTACAGAGATTATTCACAGAATTTCTCTGCACACCTTAACCCAAATTAATAAAATGTTCTTTAAGTCTATTAAAATATTAATATTGATTCTGTAGCTTTTGGTACTTTACAACACCTGCAGGTGAGGTGGTGCAGTGGCTCCTCAGGACTCCTCAGGTACAGGCTTCCCCAGCCCACTGCCCACCTCCCCTCAGCGCCCCCCTACCCCACACAAAATCCCGTCTGTGTCTGTGCTCCGGCCACCCCACAGGCCCAGCCCGACGTGCCTGAGCGGGAGACAGGCGATGAGGCTGACTGCTGGCCCACGGGCACACATTCACATGCATGTGTGCTTGCGCTGGGGTGTACAGAGAGGGAACACGTGGGGCCAACTTCAGGGAAAGCAAGGACCAGCCAGGCCAGGGACTCCAGCCAAGTCAGTGACCTCCTTGCTCAAGCCAGCCACTTGGGCTTTAAGCCAGTGAGCTTTGGGCTCAACCGAAATCCATTGGGTCATGTCTATTGTTAATCCAAATTCGGAGGAACCCGAAATATGGAAGACAGGAGCAAAGTCCATCGTTTACACATTAAAGTTTTATTGTCTAGCTTGGCCAAGTGGCGGGAACTCCGACAGAAATCTGACGGAGAGCACCCCGGTTCTTTGTTCTACTTAGTTTTTATAGTTTTGTAAGTGGGAAGTACAGAAGCAAAAATTGCAATTAGGAGCCCCTTACCGCTATTGGTTATAGTCATATGTCCTTTAACATGATAGGACCACGTTCAATTTGCAAACCATACATCATTTTGGAGAAAACAAAATTTACAAGTCAACACAATGGTAGAAAGATATCTCTTTACATATTAAAAGGCCTTCCTATATTTTCTAGTGTTCACCCGCCATCTCTGTCCAGAGTCAGATGTATTAACCACATGCATTTACATAAGAGAGGTAGTTTCTGTGGGGACAAATGCCTGCAAATGGCTCATTGCTATAAGAAAAGGTTCATTTTGGCTTTTCCCTTCCTGTACCTGGCTAGCCATTCACTCCTTTCCCCACAGGTGTGGTGGAATGTCAGGGAATCTATGCTTTCCTTCCCTTTTCATTTCATTTCATTTCCTTCCCATTCAATACAATGGCAAGAGCCATCCTGGTTATGCTAATCACACAGCACAGAGACTATTCTCACAATTTCTCTTAACCCAAATTAATAAAATGTTCTCCAAGCCTCCTAAAATATTAATATTAATTCTGTAGCCTTTGGTACTTTACAACATCTGCAGGTTAAATGGCTCAGTGGCTCCTCATCTATGATCCTGCGCTCAAGCCGGATGAGCTTATTACATTTTCATGTTGTTCAAACGCTCTCTTGAGTTCCTCTATTCTACTCTAAAGTTTATCAAACATTCGTTATGACTGTTTGCTTTGAATTCTTTATCTGTCCAATTACCCATCTCCATTTAATTAGGACATTTCTCCTGAGTTTTTTTCTTCTTCCTTCATTGGGGGTATATATTCTTCTGTCTCCCCATTTTGTTTGACTTTCTGGTTTTGTTCCTTTGAGTAGAATGAAATAGTCATCTCGCCCAGTCTTGAAAATGTTGTCTTTGTTACATTGTGTGTTGAATAGTTTCAGCTGCTGGTTGTAGTTGGGGGAGGTGCATGCAGTGCCTGTTCAGTCACCTGGCCTGAGTGGGTTCTGAATGAGCCACCTGGGTGTGTGAGCCTTGTTGCACATTTAATCTGGGCAGGGCTCCTGGTGTAAAAGTGGCTGCGTGGTGTGTGCTTAGCATGTCCTGTTTTAATTATCTGTTGTCAGAGCACGGTCTGCACTGGGTTACCTGATTGCTTTCTTGTATCTCACCCCCATTAGATCCACCCTTTGTCTTGGTGGGGTAGCCTGGGTGCACACACAGCCTTAATTTGTTCATTCTTCATCTTTTCAGGGCTTGGCAGCCCTGTGCACATGCACAGCATTGCCCCCCTCACTCCACACTAGGGCCACAAGGTTTTGCTAGCTTTGTGCTTTCTTTGGGTAGAGCAGCCTGACCAGTGCGAGCAGCAGCACCTCCCAATTTCTGCACTTTCTCTGATCAGGCAGTCCTGTGTGCAGACCATAGCCCATTTGCTGGCTCCCCATTTTCTAGGAGGGGTAATGCCAGTAGTGACCCACTATTTCTGCACTTTCTCTGGATCATATAGTCCTGCAGCTGGTACCAGAGTGTTTTGCTAGCTCTGCACTCTCTCTAGGTGGGGCAGCCCCATATGCACATGCAGCTCAGTTGGCAAAGTGTCACCCTGCCATACCTACCTGCTGGGCTGATATTCAGAAAGAAAAGCTGTCTTTATACAAGCTATGCTGCCCTCCTGATTCTGTTGTATTTAGCTCCAGGAGAGGTGGCTGGGATGTGCTGCAGTGCCCTGTGGGTGGCCATAGAGCCTGAATGGAGCTACTGTCTTCTATCCTCATGTCTGGGAGATGTAAACAGTGGTGCTCCCTGGTCTCTTTGGTCCTTGAGCTGATTCTTCACCTCCTGCAGACTCTCCTGGTTCCTCAGCCTTCTCTATGCATTCTCTCTCTCTTCTCTCTATCTTGTGCAGAAGCTGTTTAATTGTTTCTCAGTTGTCTTTCAGGAGGAATTGTTCTATGTAAAGGGGTACATTGGATGGGTTTTGGGAGGGTGCAAGTTCAGCGTCTACATGGGCCACCATCTTGGACCCACTGGAGAGTTCTTAAATAAAGTCTGATATTGGCTGCAGCAATAGGCTTCTGCTCTGATATGCTTTTATTCCTCATAGTCAAATGTCTATACAATTATTGAGACATTGGTTTTCCCTCTGACTTCAATTACTTGTTGCATCCAGGAGTATTTTATTTTCACCTTGTTTAGCTTTTTTCTCCTGTGAGGATGGGCATGATAACTTCCAAGCTTCTTACTTGTAAAATCAGAAACAGAAAGTCTTGTGTTAATTGCTTTTTATCTCTTGGCTTCCTGTTCCCTATTTGTAAAATAAAGGATCAGATCACTCCATGGTGCCTAAACTCTCCTCTAGCTCCAGCATTCTGTTCATTCCATAAGCACTAACTTGCATGAATGACAGTGCCAATTTGTGACATTTGCTACCATTCTACAGGTAAACCTGCAGGTGGACAAAAAAAGGCACATTATTTTCAAGTTGTTCCTTAATTATGTTTATCAAATCCAGGAAGTTCAAGGAGTTCAAGAAATTCAACATTGTGGAGCCTGTAAGTTCCATGTATTCTTTAATGCTGTAAAAATATTTTCTGAATGCTTGGTAAATATGGAGAACTTTTATCATAAACTTAGGATCTCAAAGAATATGAATGTGTATAGTTGTGATGAATCTCTCTCTTTCCTCCCTCATTTTTTCTCTCAAGCTATGATTTGTTTTTCTCTTTATTTCTTTCTCTCTTCCTCTTTCCCTCCCTGGAATTCTGTATCACCCTTCTTTTCATCTTTTTACCATCTTTCCTTTCTGCTGTGCTCATAAAGCCTTTGGAAGTGCCCATCATATACCAGGCACTGTGCTAGGAACTCATATCCACACTCAATGACTTCCCGTTCTACTATTTTTATTTCTATCTTTTTAACTTTTTAAATTTAAATCTCCTTAATTTATTATAAAATATGATGTGCTTTGATTTGACAAATATATTAAATTTTACAAATTTTTTATTATAAAAAATATACTTATTGCAAAAATGCTAAAAAATGATAAGAAAAACAAAACAACAAATTTCCCATATGAGATATTTACTGTTAATATTATGATATTTTCTTCCATATTCTCTGTGTACCTATTATATTTCTCTATATGTACCCAGGTAGATTGGGTGTGTGTACATCTGTGTGCATAGATGTGCATTGCACATGAGCATATCTCTCTGTGTCCATGTGTGTCTGTTATTTGTGTATATCTGTATATGTATACAAATGAGTATTTATTCACTCTTCCAATAAACACTTATTGTATTTCTATTATGTGCCAGGCACTGTGCTTGACACTGGTTGCCTATAGTGAATGAGACAGACTCACTTTCTGTCTTTATGAATACTATGCTGTCATGGGGTAGACAGAGGGAATGAAAAATATACATAAATAAAATAATTATAAGTTGTGACAAGCACTGGATTTGGCAGTGCAATGCCTTTGGTCCCAGTTTTGATTGATCATGGCAAGGTCCAATATCTCAGCTTCTTTGAAGGCAGAGCTGAGACCTAAGTCTTGGTCCTTCAGCAATGCAGGTTCTCAGCTATAAAACTGAGAAAATTTACAAGTGAAGAAACAAATACCCTGGGAGGTGTTCTGTGACCAAAATAACCTAGCTTGTAGGTGGTGACCCAGGCTCAGATAAATTCTGGATGCCCAGAGCTTAGCAGGTCTCTCAGTCTGGACTGCTGCCATGGCAGAAGAAAGAGTGCATGTTAGGAAAGGGCTCACTTTGTGCTAAACAATTAGAAATAGTGTTTACAGTCCCTGACTCTCAAGAGCAAAGAAAAGACTTCTAGTGTTGTTACTACAGCAGATAGATTATTATTTTATTTTTTTAATTAACTCACATTTTCTCTAGTACTTTTTTTTCCCCAAAAGACAATGGCTTGCTCTTACCAAAAAGCTCAGTAGGTTAGAGCATGGGTAGTCAACCTTTTTATACCTACCGCCCACTTTTGTATCTGTTAGTAGTAAAATTTTCTAACTGCCCACCTGTTCCACAGTAATGGTGATTTATAAAGTAGGAAAGTAACTTTACTTTATAAAGCAGGGTTTCAGCAAGTTAAAGTATATAATAACAATTACCAAGTACTTTATGTCAAGATTTTTGCTGTTTGGCAAAAGAAATCTTTATAAAAAAACTTACTATAGTTAAATCTATTTATTTATACTTTGTATACATAGAAATTACATTAGTTAATTGAATTATTAGTGAGATTTTTTTTTCATTTTTCCGAAGCTGGAAATGGATAGGCAGTCAGTCAGACTCCTGCATGCGCCTGACTGGGATCCACCTGGCATGCCCACCAGGGGGCGATGCTTTGCCCCTCTGGCAACCAGAGCCACTCCAGCGCCTGGGTCAGAGGCCAAGGAGCCATCCCCAGCGCCCGGGCCATCTTTACTCCAATGGAGCCTTGGCTGCGGGAGGGGAAGAGAGAGACAGAGAAGAAGGAGGGGGGGTGGAGAAGCAAATGGGTGCCTCTCCTATGTGCCCTGGCCGGGAATTGAACCCCGGTTCCCCGCACGCCAGGCCGACGCTCCACCGCCGAGCCAACTGGCCAGGGCCCAGTTCAATTTTTGTGAGGAACAAACAAAGGTCTCCCCTTTTGGAAACCTAGGTGGTTTCTTTTGTCATAATATGATTAACAGCACTAAATCCTGATTCCACAAGATATGAGGTAGGGAAAGGTATCAATAAACTGAATACTATTTTCCACATATTTTTATATAAGACCGGCATTATTTTATTTTGCCATGGGTTTTCATATCTACCACTGTCGAATTTATGTTTACTTTCTTCATCATATCTAGTTTCTAACAGTTCTTCTTGGCAAGTTGTATCAGCCTCTTCAATATGCAGTAAAAGGATTTTTCATCCACTCATATACCTTCAATTTCAAAATATCTTCAAGTTGTTTTTCCATGTCCATTTAAGTTTGTGGAGGTGGTTACTCAATCTGTCAATATCATCTGGAGTTACATCATCTTTTATAGATGATAATTGAGGAAACTGATAAAATTCTCTCTTCAATAGGTTATGATGAAGTAGTTCAAGTTTGTCAATAAATAATAGCACAATATTTTGGCAACCTATAAGAGTTTTATTAGCTCCTTGAAGCTGCAAATTGACATCATTAAATCTCTTGAAAATATCTGCCAAGTAAAAGGCATCAGTTTTTACTGTTTTTAACTGTTGACACAGATTGGTCTCACTATTACTTTCAAAAAAATTGTATGACACTATTATATAATCCTACAAATCTAGCCAAAGATGTACCCTTTGACAGCCAATGAACTTCTGTGTGCAAAAGTAACTTAATAAAATCTTCATTACTGTCCTGGCAAAGCTGCTGAAATATTCTATCATTCTTTGCTTTGGATTTGATGAATTTAATGATGAATGGAGACTTGTACTTAGATGTTCTTCTACAAGATGTTGTCTGTGTACCACACAATGAATACATAAAACATTTTGCACTTTCTGCTTCAAATAAGCAACAAATCCATGATGGCAACCTACCATTGATGGTGCTCCATCAGTAGTACATGCAACAACATTATTCAAAGGAATATTCTTTTTTGTAAAGTATGTTCTCACAGTATTAAAAAGAGATAATCTTTTTGTATCTGTGATGAGGTTTATTGAGAATAGCATTTCTTCTCATAATATATTGTTTTTATCAAAATAGCATACATATACCATCAATAAAGCATCATTATCTGCAATGGTAGATTCATCCAATTGCATGGAAAATAAAGAGTTTTGGAGAATACTTATGTTTGTTTTCAACATTAACTGCCATTTTATCAATTCATTGCTTTTACTGTTATTGCTTAGGGGCAACTTTTTAAAATTTGAGGTATATTCTGATGCATTACTGTTGAGATAATTTTTTATAGAAGGTATTATTACAGTTTCTCCTAATATTATAGCTTTTACCACTTTTTGCAATTATTTGTGAAATGAGATAAGTGGCAATTAATCCATCTTTATTCATTGTATGTTGTTTCTTCAATGATGCAACAATAGTTGAACAATTTTGAAATTTTTTATATATTTCCAGAAAATAATATGCAATGTGCTTGTCCTTGTCATTGTGGATGCTTTGTAAAAGATGTTCTCACAATCGACTTGACTTCATTGCCTCATTAGATAATGTTTTATGGCACAATAAACACATTGAATGTTGTTTATTTGCCAGAGATTTTATGAAACGCATCTTCAGATACTCTGGCAAATAGCTGCATGCATTTTTTTTTGAGACATGGGCTTATAATATTTCACAATATTTTGTTTGAAACTGTGCTTGCTCTCAGAAATCTAACTATGTACTGACTTTAGTTTTGATTACATAACAATTTAGCTTCACTTACAAAATGTGAACAAAACTTATGCGCTTGAAGTCTGTTGTGTGGTCGTGATGATACAAGTGTCATGGTTGAGTGAGAGTTTGTTGAGATGAGACTAAGTTAGTGAGTATCCGTGGTTGTGCATTTTATAAAATTTTATGTAGCGAGTGTTGGCCAATGGCATCACTTCTTTGTGATCGGGTGCAGTAGCAAGACATCAGCTAGTTTTGGCAGTCCAAGGGGGGGTTAGAATGTCACCCTATTACCCTAAAATCTGGAATTGAGATGAAAATATGAGTTAATTGGTGTCTCCATTGTCTGGCAGTTTCTGTCATAGAAAGAAGTGTTGAACCATGGAGTTCTTTGTCTCTGCTATGGGGTAATAAAATGACAAACTGCTAGTTTTTGGGTGACAATAGTGGCTCATAAACTGCCCGGGAGGTGGGTGCAACCCAGGATTAGGTACCTGGCCACTTGCGGATGTGGGGCAGGTGGTTGTGAAAGAGGTTGATGCAGTCCCAATACAAATGCCCTGTAACAGAGTCTAACCGCTGATCTTGACTGGTCAATAGTTAGTCAATTAGTATGTATTTGTGGTGCCATTTGGTTGCTCTGCTACCACCCACCATGAAAGCTGGAACGCCTACTAGTGGGCAGTAGGGGCCAGGTTGACTACCACTGGGTTAGAGCATCACACCCATATACTAATGTCATAGGTTTGATCCTGGGTCATGGCACATACAGAAAGAGATTGGTGTTTCTGACTATCTGTCTGTCTCACCTCCTTCCTCTCTCTAATATTAATAACTAAAATTAAAAAAATAAAAAATGACAATGGCTTTTTTGGTTGTTGTTGTAGCTTAAATTGGATAGATCAGGGGTTGGGAACCTATGGCTCGTGAGCCATATGTGGCTCTTTTGATGGCTGCATTTGGCTCACAGACAAATCTTTAATTAAAAAAATAAAGTTAAAAATATAAAACATTCTCATGTATTACAATCCATTCATTTCCTACCACTCATGTTCATGGTTGTGGGTGGCTGAAGCCAATCACAGCTGTCCTCCAGGACAACACCAAATTTTTATTGGATAATGCATAACTTACACAGGTCATTGTATGGCTCTCATGGAATTACATTTTAAAATATGTGGCATTCATGTCTCTTTCAGCCAAAAAGGTTCCCTACCCCTGCCTTAAGCTATAAGGACCATGCCTGCTTAGAGCCTGTGCCCCACACCCAATGCAAACTATAAGCTGCAAACATATACATCATATTTACACTTATTTGACCCACAACAACAAACTTTAAAGATTTAAAATTACATAACCCATGTTTCCTACTCTCATAACAGTCAACCTTGAAATCAGTATTAACAGATAAAACAGGAAGTCCTTTTACTTAGTTATTAAATACCATTTTAAGAAATACTTTTTTAAAGATTTGTACTATTCATTTTTAACAAATATTTTTTAATTAATTAATTTATTTATTTTTAGAGAGGAGAGGGAGAGACAGACAGAGAGAGAGAGAGAGAGAGAGAGAGAGAGAGTTGGTGGGTCATCAACTTTATTCCTGGCTTGCATCTGTTGGGCAAGTAAAAACACACACTGGCTCCAAAAACTCACTCATTCAGTGCTCGCAAAGCTATTGACTTATTCAAGTTTTCTAAAATCAAAGGTTTCCAGCTCACCAGACTTACTCGCTTCTGTTCCCCATCTTCTTTTCTCTGCACAAACTCTGCATAATCTGGCTTCTCACTCAGCACTCCACCATCTCGCCTGCTTCTTTTGGCCTCCTCCACGTGGCCTCTCTCTGCTCTACTCTCTGCTTTCTCCTCTAATACTAATCCCAGGAACCGAGAGAGAACAAGCTCATGGTCTGCCCCAGTTTATAGTGTAGAAATTCAAAACCTTCAATCTAATATACAAACAAGAAAGTCTCTGATACAAAGTCTCTTATCTGAGACATAATAGGATTTCTCATAAGAGTGCACCACCCCACATCATGCAATCAGTCAAAGTTGTGGGGAAAAGCTTTGTCTTAAAACTAAACTTAGAGCTGTAACAACCCAACCTACTTACAGTCTGTTCCCCACACCCAATACAAACTATAAGTGAGCAAACATGTAAACATTATATTTACAAACTTCTTTGACCAACATTATCATTACATCAACATGTTATCAAATGAATGAACATTAAATTAAAAAATACAATTTAATCAATGATAGCCTTATAAAATAATTTCAAAGGAACAATGATGAAAATACTACTTCCAAGGCCAGATTGCTCAAAGCTTCCAGGGCTGTGCTTTCTGACAAAGGTGAATATGCCCTGGGGCCATATTCAGCCAACATGGTGCCATTTAATATTATCAAGAGCATGGGGATCTGGCTGGATGTTAATTCTGGGCTGTGAATAGAAGGAACACCTCCTCACAAGCACCTACAATGCAGAGGACATTCCCCAGGACACACAATGATCCTGCCCCAAAGCTCAATAGTACTCAGAAGACAAACCCTACCCCACAAGAAACAGGATGATGAGTGACATACAATACAAACAGCAGGTCATTCTGCTGATCTTACACGGGGAGCAGAAGCATATTCCCTACAAACAGTCCGGGAGCTCTTCTCTTCTGGCGGCCAGCTGCACCTCCTTCCTGAACCTCTATCTCGCTCGCATCCCCTGTGTCCTGTCCCTCCACCCCGTTATCCCTGGGCCCTGGGGATACATTCACGTTTATCCAAGCTCTGCACCTCCTGACCAGTGAACTGCAGCCCCTGCCCGGAAGCCTCACACTTCACGTCCACAGCCTTGCTGCCTCTTCCCCTGAGCCTCTTCTCCAACCTGTCCGCGGCCCAATTTTCCATGGCCCAGCCCCGCCCCGCATCTACTCCCTACTCCGGGCCCCTCCTATCACATCCCTGCTGATTTTGCCTTAGGCCTTGCCACAGGCCCAGCAGATCACTCACAACTTCAGTTTTCAATGGTTCATTTACATGAAAACAGCCTTGAAACTGGTACACTTGTTCACGTTTACTTTAGCAAAGTAAATTCATTGTCACTTTATGAAAATAAAAACTGCCATTGAAAATGCCATATTTAGAGAATATAAACAGGAATCACAACATAGGAGACATTCTGAAATGCAATAACCCTAAAGGGACACGATGATTGCAAGGGAAATGGTAGAAAAACTGCGCAGTGGGGTGAATAAAGGGTGACGGTCATTCCAAGGAAAATACTACAAGAATTAATAAATATAAATGCAACAATTAATTCCTTCTCACAGTCACAGCAAAAACTTATTGTGAAACCCTCCTGTATTAGGAAAACCTTATACAAATAGATATTATACAACTGTTGTTAAGATTTAGGGCAAAAATCATCACTGCAAACAGTAGCACTTCCTATCGATAAGCTTTAGTCACTCGGTGATTCCAACTTTTCCTGTACTTAATATAAACTCCATAACACAAACTCCCACTTACATCACAGTTACAAAAAAAAAGAAAAACTATCATTGAAATATATTCAACACATCTCTCATTCAGAGACTGATCGTCACTCCTTCAAAAGTGATAGACACCCTGCTTCAAAAAAATCAGTAAGGCCTGACCTGTGGTGGTGCAGTGGATCAATCACAGATCTGCAATGCTGAGATCGGTCATCCAAAACCTTGGGCTTGTGGTGGCGCAGTGGATAAAGCATCGACCTGGAAATGCTGAGGTCGCAGGTTTGAAACCCTGGGCTTGCCTGGTGTTGGGCAGATTAAATAAATGTATTATGCTTGCTTTGTTAAAGATGACGCTGCCCACGTGGAGGCCATTGTCCAGGTGATATTAATGTGTGTTGGGGGCAGGCAGGATCATTGTAGCCTGAGGCTTGGTTTTTGGATTAAGCCTTTCCCACCCTTTATGATGGGTGGGAAAAAATCATGCCTCAGAGAAGTGACTTTGTATTAGAGACTTTCCTATTTTGTATATTGGATTAAAGGTTTTAAATCTACACTATAAAATAGAGGCAGAAGGGGAGCTTGCTCTTTGTTCCTGAGATTATCATTAGAGAAGAGAGCAGAGAGAAGAGAGCAGAAAGAGGCCATGTGGCCAGGAGAAGCAGCCAAGATGGTGGAGTATTGAGTGAGATGCCAGTTTGTGCAGTTTGATGCTAGAGAAGGAAGGAGATGGAGCTAAAAACCTTTGATTCTAGGAAACTCAGATAAGTCAGTACCTTTGTGAGTACTGAATGTGAGTGGGTTTGGGAGCCCAGTGTATGTTTTTACTTGCCCACCGGGTGCAAGCTACGATTAAAGACTATGGCCCACCAGTTTGTGGCTCCATTTTCTTTTACCGACTGTCTGAATCTAATGCGAACCTGCATGGGCCAGGAGGCTGCTGTGATAGTGGCCCTGGCCCTGGCTTCTGGTTTTACACCTGGTCAAGGCACATATGGGAGTTGATGCTTCCAGCTCCTTCCCCCTTCTCTCTGTCTCTCCTCTCTCTCTCTCTCCCTCTCTCCCCATTTCCCTCTCTCTCTCCTCTCTAAAATGAATAAATAAAAAAATAAAAATTGAAAAAAAAGTTTAAAAAAAACCCAATAAAACTTGGGCTTGCCCAGTCAAGGCACCTATGGGAGTTGATGCTTCCTGCTCCTCCCCCCTTCTCTCTCTCTCTCTCCTCTAAAATGAATAAATAAATAAATAAATCAGTAAGGACAGAACAAACCTTATGTCAGTGCTGGTCAACCTGGTCCCTTCTGCCCACTAGTGGGCATTCCAGCTTTCATGGTGGGTGGTAGTAAGTTTTTTTATAAAGATTTATTCTGCCAAACTTAGTGAAAATTCGACATAAAGTATTTGATAAATAATTATTATTATATGCCTTAACTTGCTGTGACTCTGCTTTATAATTTTATAAAGTAAAGTTACTTCCCTATTATATAAATCACCATTACTGTGTGTTGGTCAAATAAGTTTGTAAATATGATATATATGTTTGCTCGCTTGTGACTTATATTGGGTGTGGGGGACAGGCTATAAGCAGGCCAGGTCGTTGTAGCCTGAGGTTTGGTTTTGGGACTAAGCTTTTCCCCACACCCTTGACTGATTGTATGATCTGGGTGGTGCACTCTCATGAGGAATCCAATTATGCCTTGGATAAGTGACTTTGTATCGGAGACTTCCTTGTTTGTATATTGGATTAAGGGATTTTGGTTTTCTACACTATAAAGTGGGACAGACCAGGAGCTTAGACACACAGTTCCTGCTATCACAATTGCAGGGGCTTCCCTGATCCCTTGCCCTTCATGGGAAGAGCTGGTTTTCTGCTTTTCCCTTGTCTTCTTTTGTGGTTTGCCTGTCTTGGTGAGACACCAATAAATAGGATGGCCCCCCATCCTCTGACTCCGCCATTTCTTTATCGTCTGCCCGAATCCAATGGGAACCTGCATGTGAATGGCCACGATGGCGACTCCTGGCCTTACGTAGTTTCCGGCAGGATTCAGAGATTGGTGTGGAGCCACCACCCTTGATGGGTGGGATAGAGTACTGGTTGCTGCTCTGGCGCCCCATGGCTGTCCTTTTAGGGGCCATGGGATACATGTTTTTTACTCAAGAGGAAACCAAGAGTTCTTTGTGAGAAGCTGCCTGAGGTCAAAAGCTTCAGTATGAATTGCAAATAGAATGGCAGAAAAGGCTGGAATTGGAGCAAGCACTGGAGAAGGAATTACGGGTTCGCAAGTTGCAGTTTACCCTGGAAGCTGAACGTCTTCACCGGCAGTTGTTGGAGAAACAACTGCGGATTCAAGAGCTTGAGTCTCAGCTTCTGGCCAAAAGCCAGCAGCCACAGGAGCCTAAATGGTCACCAAAGGAGCAGCAGCATCCGTGGCGGTGGATTGGCTTTGAGTCAGCAGGAGCAGGTGCTTGCAACTCCTCTTCTGAGGATGAGAAGGCTCAGGCTGAAGCTGCCATATGCACACTGAGAGCCTGACCAGTTGTCGCCAAGAAGGTAAAAACCCAGCAACAAAGAGTCCCTCAGGGGCAGCCACAGCCTCCTGCCCAGGTAATGGAACACTCTGTGGTCCGGCCCTATACCCAGGCAGAGCTGATGGAGTTGGGGGCACAATTTAGGCAGAAACCTACTGAATCCCTGGTAGCCTAGTTACTACGATTATGGGATATAGGGGTGGATGGCATCATGCTCTCTGGAACAGAGATGGAGAAATTGGCAGCCATTACCACACACTCTTCCTTGAGGCAGCGTCTTCAGAACTGCCATGGCAACCCAGGAGACCATACCCTATTAGAATGGGTGATGGCTGCCATTCGTATGGTCTGGCAGAATGCTGGAGAATTGCTGGGGGCAATGAGTCGGTGGCAGTGCTACAGTGAGTTAGTAAAGGTCCTTCGAGAACTAGGTATGAAGAATGCTGTTTTCAACCCTGGGTCTCGTGGGCCAGATGAGGAAGTGTTTATGGCAAAAATGAGGGAATTTGTCCTTGCTAGCGCCCCGTCAGCCCTTTTTGGGTCACTTGTGGCTATCTTGGGCCCATATGTGGGGCAGCCCATCAATGCAGTTACACAGATGGTAGCAGATTTGGGAGAGCTGGAGGCCACTCGGGATCATAAAGCAGTGAGGGCTGCTGCCTATATTTCCCCCCCAACTAACAGGGGAAACGGGCCTGTAAAGGTTACCCAAATGCAGATGTGGGTAGACTTGATTGCGGCTGGAGCAGATAAGGGAAATTGGATGGCCAGTCTAATAAAATTCTTTTGGAGCTTTGGAGGCAGCTTAAACCAGAACAGAAGTTCCAGCCACTGAGAAGAAAGGCCCCAACAGCTACCAATAAAATGTTTGGTGCGCGCACAGCTCAGTTACAAGATTATATGATAGAGACGGCCGAGGGAGAGGGGAACTCTCAAGACCCATTGTACCAGTTTGAATAGGAAAAAGGCCGAGGGACCTGTCTAACGGGGATGGGCGGGGACCTGAGGCCACATGTGGAATTGGCTATCCACTGGTCCTCTTTCAATGTACAACAGGTGTTGGCCTTGGTGGATAAAGGTGCAGAATGTTCCCTTCTCTATGAAAACCCAGAGCGGTTTGCTGGGACCCCAGTGGCCATTGACGGTTATGGGGGCCAAACTGTTCAAGTGAAGCCAATAACTATTCCATTGGGGATAGGGAGACTGCCTCCTAAGCCATATAAGGTGTATGTATCTCCTATTCCTGAATATATTTTGGGGGTAGATGTCTTGCAAGGACTGTGGTTGGAAACTACAGCTGGGGAGTTCCGGCTGCGGATCAGGGTTGTGAAGGCAGTATTGCGAGGACATGCATCACATGCCCCTTTGCAATTATACATCCCTCAGCGTGTGAATAATGCCAAGCAGTACCGCCTGCCAGGTGGTTATGAAGAAGTCACAGGGACAATCCATAAACTAGAAAAGGTGGGGATCATCCGGCCAGCACACAGTCCTTACAACTCCCCAGTATGGCCTGTGCGCAAAGCATATGGAACCTGGAGAATGACAGTAGATTACAGGGAACTTAATAAAGTTGTTCCCCCTTTGCACGCTGCTGTTCCCTCGATAGCTAACATGATGGATCGGCTAAGCCATGAGTTGGGGACATACCACTTTGTGGCAGACTTGGCCAATGCTTTTTTCTCTATTGATATAGCCACAGAGAGTCAAGACCAATTTGCCTTCAGTTGGGAAGGGAGACAATGGACCTTTACAGTGTTACCCCAGGGCTATTTGCATAGCCCCACCTTATGCCATGGCCTGGTGGCTGCTGACCTGACTAAATGGAAACAGCCAGTAGTTTGCATGTACCATTATATTGATGATATTATGCTAACTAGTGATTCTCTTTCAGAAGTGGAGCAAGCAGTCCCTACCCTGCTATCCCATTTGAAAGCATGTGGCTGGGCAGTTAACGAGAACAAATTACAAGGACCTGGGTTATCTGTTAAATTCTTGGGAGTTGTCTGGTCGGGTAAGACAAAAGTTATCCCTGACACAGTTATAGATAAGATTCAAGCATACCCCGTGCCCACTACGGTAAAACAGTTACAGGAATTCTTAGGTTTGTTGGGGTATTGGCGAGCATTTATACCGCATTTGGCTCAGTTACTACGCCCCTTGTACAACATTATTTGAAAGGGGGTTCACTGGGATTGAACTGAGTAGGCGTAAGGTTCATTTGCAGCTGCTAAGAGAGCTGTCAAGGTGGCACAGGCCTTGAATGTGTTTGATCCTGCCAGGCCCTGTGAGCTGGATGTTCATGTAATCTCAGAGGGGTTTGGATGGGGCTTGTGGCAGCGGAAAGAGCACCTACAGCAACCTATTGTATTTTGGTCCCAATTGTGGAAAGGTGCAGAAGTTCGTTACTGATTAGTAGAGAAGCAGCTGGCAGCTGTGTATGCTGCCCTCCTGGCAACTGAGAGTATTACAACCACAACACCAGTTACAGTCAAAACAACATGCCCTATAGCTGGATGGGTGATAGATTGGGCAACTAAACCACACAGTGGTATGGCCCAAATGTCTACCCTGGCCAAGTGGGGTGCCTATCTGCAACAACGCTGTGCTCTTAGCACCAGCCCATTGAGGGCAGAACTGCAGGAAGTCTTGGGTCCAGTCACCTATGCGACCTTAGAGTCAGATGCTACTGGGGCTCAGGAGGCAGAACCTGAGGTCAGTCCCTACCAGGAGGGGTGGGTGCCCATCCCCGAAGATGCCTGGTATACTGATGGTTCCAGCAGGGACCAACCTGCCAAATGGATGGCTATCGCCTTTCATCCGGCCACTGATACTATTTGGATGGACACGGGTACAGGCCAAAGCAGCCAATGGGCAGAATTAAAAGCTATTTGGCTAGTTGCCCATAATGAAACTTCACCTCTGGTGATCTGTACTGACAGTTAGGCTATCTATCGTGGACTGACCCTTTGGATTGCTACTTTGCACATTAACCAGTGGATGGTAATGCACCATCCATTATGGGGTCAGGCCATGTGGCAGGACTTATGGGAAATAGGACGCCAAAAGCAGGTGACAGTATATCATGTCACAGAGGATGCCCCTCTAGCCCATCCTGGAAATGATGAGGCAGATACGTTGGCAAGGGTGCGATGGTTGGAGACTGCACCTTCAGGTGATGTGGCACAGTGGCTCCACCGGCGCCTGCTCCATGCAGGACAGAAAACTATGTGGGCTACGGTTAAGGCGTGGAACTTGCCTGTGTCCTATGCAGAGGTACTTGCAGCCTGTGAGCAATGTGCAGTATGTTCCAAGGAACACCCTCAGAGACCACTGGTGTCACCTGGACAGATCCTGAGGGGTCATGTCCCACTGACACGATGGCAGATAGACATCATTGGACCCTTACCAAAGTCAGAAGGGTACCAGTATGCAGTCACTTGTGTAGATACTGCCACCAGGCTGCTTGCTGCTTACCCCACTCGTAACCCTGACCAGAGGGCTGTCATACAGGCTCTGGACCGCCTGAGTGTTGCATACGGGCGACCGCTGGTCCTTGAAAGTGACAATGGTACCCACTTCACTGGTTCAATGGTGAGGCAATGGGCTCAAAAGCTGAGGGTGGACTGGAAGTACCATGTCCCCTACCACCCCCAGGCTGCTGGTATCATTGAGCATTATAATGGACTCTTAAAGCAGGGACTGCGACAGGAGGGGGGCACCAGGTCTCTTACTGGATGGACACGCCGTTAATGGACAGTACTTCGGATTTTGAATGAGCGACCTCGATGGGGAAGCCCAGCTTTAGTAGAGGCCCTCCTGCATTGGACAGCTGCCCCTATTCAGTTGCAGATACGCACCAAGGACATTTTACTCAAGCCAGGTTTCGGACATCAGGGCAATGTGCTCTTGCCTGCTCCAACAGCCCTTCTTGAAGGACAACGGCTTCAATGGACTTGGCCCTGGAATGTACAGGCCCCCATCTGAGATGGGTGGCCTTGTTGGTACCATGGGGAAAGGGGTTAGAGGTAGACCTCCAGTTAATTCCTTGAGCAACCAGCACCTGACCACCTAAGGTAGAAGTGTATTATCTCTTGAGTGCTCAAGGGGACAGCATTTTGAAGGGCACCTTTGTAATTTCTTTATGGCCAATAATGAGTTCCCCTATTTTACTACACATAGAACCAGCAGATGCTGGTGTATTGGCCAATAAGGTTTGGTATGCCCACTCAGGGCAGCCTCTGGTGCCAGCTACGGTGCTGTCTGCAGACAAATCTCTGGCCTGTATTCTGCCAGAGGGAAAAGATTTGCCTCTTTTTGTGCCACTGACAGCTCTCTCATTTCGCCCATAGTTTTTGATCTGTTAATCCTATTGCTGTAGTTGGTAGTATTTCTTGTCGGGAGCCGATCCACAACTGCTGGCTGACAAGGTCACAGCAGAAGAAGACCCACAACTGCTGGCTGACAAGGTCACAGCAAGAGAAGACCCACAACTGCTGGCTGACAAGGTCACAGCAGAAGAAGATCAAAAACTGCTGATTGACAAAGTCACAGCAGAGAAGACCAATGGCTGCAGGGTGACAAAGTCACTGCAGTGAAGACCAATGGCTGTGGGGTGACAAAGTCACCACAAAGGATAGGCACAATGATACTCCCCCCTTTGACTTTTTGAATTAATCTGGCCTTATATCCCCCCTTTTCTGGGTGTGTGCTATTATTTGTGACACAGGGATAATAATACCGTGCTTTCCCTGTAGATTTGTAGTGATTTCTTTGGAAATGAGACAGAGGGTGTTAGTTCCACAGAAAAGCCTGTAAGCCCCTTGAACTGGGCTCATAGACATAAGAGGCTGGCTATGATATCCCTCGTAAAGGGTTAAGTCTGTAGGAGAATTCCATCTTAATCATGTTAAAAAGAATAAATTGTGACTTAGGAGGCAGTGGCTATGCACAGAGCATCCTTTGGCCTTCACTTAACATTTTTTCCTCCCTAGCCTTTTCATGTGATAAGTAGAGAAACATTCCTTTCTTCCTGCTTATTTGATCTGCAAATAGTGATATATTCTGAGAAGAATAGAGTCAGAACTTAACTAGTGTTTAAGTAAAATGTAGGAATAATAACAGTTAATGTCTTGTGTTGCTGCTGGGCTATCTTGCAAGTGCACTCTGCATATCTTTGGGTGAAAGCTATTCTTAATGTTATGTTAATTTCTTTAGAGACAAGCCTTTCAGAATCTTGTATGACACTGCATAAACTCAAGGCCATTTACCTGAGCAAGTGGTGGTCCATTGTTAGTCTGCTAAATCTCTCTTCCCCTTAACTCACAACAGACTAATACTTTAAAAGTTTTTACTGATGTTGTTATTCAAGTTATTTTGAATGATTTGCTACCTGATTTGTGACTCATAGATGTAAATTAACTGTTATCTGGAAACATGAAAACATAGTGAAACAAAAGCAATAATTAACACCATGTGATTGTAACTCGGTGTGTGTGTGTATAAAAAGGGAGCTATACTAGCATTTGGTAGAGATTCCTGGCAGAAAATGCTAACCAGAGAATAAAGAGAAAGAAAAGAATTCGGCTCTCTCACTAGATTTTCGCCAACGCCATCTCCTCCTGTGGGACCCCTGGATCCCCCCCCGGGGCTGGACCCCAGCAATTTCTGTTTATGCAATGTATCCTACTCCTTGCACAGTGACCATCATGGAAGATGCCTGTGGTTTAGATTGTAAAGCAAGCAAAAGGGGTGGAATGTTGGTCAAATAAGTTTGTAAATATGATATATATGTTTGCTAGCTTGTGACTTATATTGGGTGTGGGGGACAGGCTTTCAGCAGGCCAGGTCGTTGAAGCCTGAGGTTTGATTTTGGGACTAAGCTTTTCCCAACACCCTTGACTGATTGTATGATCTGGGTGGTGCACTCTCATGAGGAATCCAATTATGCCTTGGATAAGTGACTTTGTATCCGGGACTTCCTCGTTTGTATATTGGATTAAGGGATTTTGGTTTTCTACACTATAAAGTGGGACAGACCAGGAGCTTAGACACACAGTTCCTGCTATCACAATTGCAGGGGCTTCCCTGATCTTTGGCCCTTCATGGGAAGAGCTGGTTTTCTGCTTTTCCCTTGTCTTCTTTTGTGGTTTGCCTGTCTTGGTGAAACACCAATAAATAGGATGGCCCCCCATCCTCTGACTTCACCATTTCTTTATTGTCTGCCCGAATCCAATGGAAACCTTCATGTGAATGGCCATGATGGCGGCTCCTGGCCTTACAATGCGGAACCGGTGGGCGGTTAGAAAATTTTACTACTAACGGAGACACAAAATTGGGTGGTAGGTATAAAAACGTTGACTACCCCTGCTATAGACGAATGTTATAAGCTCCTTTTCTTGCTAACCTATATGTGATCAAGTGTATATAATGAGCCTCGGAGCTATATTGGGGACTGCATGATTTGGGTCAGCTATACCCTGTGTTTGTCATATGCAGCTGGCTTATTAATAAATCTCTTCCTATTAATAAAACTCCTCAAAAATTCATTTGGACTTGGTGTCTCTACATAAACCCATAGAAGTAAGGTATGGTACTTGTAAAGCCAGTATCCACGGCCACCATCACAGCAACCTCCTAGCCCATGCAGTTTCGCATTAAATTCGGACAGTCGGTAAAGAAACAACAGAGCCACAAACTGGTGGGCCATAGTCTTTAATCCTAGCTTGTACCCATCGGGCAAGTAAAAACATACACTGGGCTCCAAAACCCAGTCACATTCAGTGCTCACAAAGCCACTGACTTATCCAAGTTTCCTAGAATCTAAGGTTTCTAGCTCATCAGCCTTATTCTCCTCAGTTCCCCATCTCCTTCCTTATTCCAGATACAAACTGGCATCTCACTCAGCACTCCGCCATCTTGGCTGCTTCTCCTGGCCTCATGACCTCTTTCTGCTCTCTGCTCTGCTCCCTCTGCTCTCTCATGCTAATCATCCCAGGTATTAAGAGAGCAAGCTCCCATTCTGCCCCCATTTTATAGTGTAGATTCAAAACCTTTAATCCAATATACAAAATAGGGAAGTCTCTAATACAAAGTCACTTCTCTGAGGCATGATTGGATTCTACCGCCCCACATCAAAAAGGGTGGGAAAGGTTTAGTCCTAAAACCAAGCCCCAGGCTATAAGGATTCTGCCTGCCCACCGCTTGCCCCCAACACACATTAATATCACCTGGGTAACACCATCTTTAACAAAGTGAGCATAATATATTTTATCTGCCCAACAGTACTTTACAATAGTTTCCCATTATGGGTTTCTAGTATAGTCCATAATGAATTCACCTGGATATTGTGATGAGGTAATGTGATGGTTTTCCTATGGGGCACTGATTCAATGTGTTGTAGTAGGATTTCTTTTCATCTTTGGAGCTATAATAAAATATCTGTGGTTGATTTCTTTCTCATTCTTTTGTATTCCATCTGTTCATTAGTTCCCAAGTGATAGATATATGAATTTACAAGAAATTCCAGCTTTTGTTGTACCACCTGGCTGCCTGACCTCACCCTTACTTACTGGATAATTGCCTTGAGGCAGAAGAGTTTCAGGAAGCTGGTCAACCTGCCCCAAAAAGGAGTGTTTCAGAAAGCCAAAACCATAAAACCATAAAAGGCACAAACCAGAACTTTTGACTCAGTACCCCCTCAAGTTCTCCCAAGTGTTCCTTTCTTCCTTTCAATAAAGCCTGTTACTCTGGTCTTTTCAAACTCCCATGGATTCCAACAGCAAAGGTGTTCTGAATAGAGTGGCTTTCCAGTGGAATGTGTTTCTGTTTAGCTCAAATGGGCTTTCTCTGTTGGTTTGAATGTTTTTTTGTTGTTTTTGTCCAGAGACAGAGTGAGTCACAGAGAGGGATAGACAGGACAGACAGACAGGAATGGAGAAAGATGAGAAGCATCAATCATTAGTTTTTCATTGCACATTGCAACACCTTAGTTGTTCATTGATTGCTTTCTCATATGTGCCTTGACCGTGGACCTTCAGCAGACCGAGTAACCCCTTGCTGGAGCCAGGGACCCTGGGTTCAAGCTGGTGAGCCTTTTTTTTTAAGATTTTATTTATTCATTATAGAGGGAGGGGGAGCAGGAAGCATCAACTCCCATATGTGCCTTGACCAGGCAAGCCCAGGGTTTTGAACTGGCAACCTCAGTGTTTCCAGGTCGACGCTTTATCCACTGCACCAGCACAGGTCAGGTGCTTTTTTTAAAAATTATTTTTATCTATTTATTCATTTTTAGAGGAGAGAGAGAAAGATTGAGAGAGAGAGAGAGAGAGAGAGGAGCAGGAAGCTTCAACTCCCATATGTGCCTTGACCAGGCAAGCCCAGGGTTTTGAACTGGCAACCTCAGTGTTTCCAGGTCGATGCTTTATCCACTGTGCCACCACAGGTCAGGCCTGGTGAGCTTTTTGCTCAAACCAGATGAGCCCGCGCCCAAGCTGGGGACCTCGGGGTCTTGAACCTGGGCAAACCTGGGCCCTTCCACATCCCAGTCCAACGCTCTATTCACTGCACCACCACCTGGTCAGGCGGTTTGAATGTTTTGAAGACATTTTTAATAATCTGGTTAAATGTGGTGAAAATAAGCTCTTCTTTCTGTTATAGATTTTGGTGAAGTCTAGATTGACATATCATTGAATGAATAGAAAGTTTTGTAAAATAGTGTGGCTTTGTGTGTTTTTTGGTAGGAATATGGTGCAGTATGACATCTGGGGTGCTATTATCCCATTGAGGGCATGGTGTACATGTTGCTTTGTCTCTGATTCTTACAGCTTTCTGGTCTTGAGGAAAATTTATGTTTCTATTGTTGATGAAAAAGAAAAAATATAGCTCTTTTTAAATTGAACAGAACTGTGGATAGTAAATGAAGCTGAGAAGGTTGGGGAAGTAAAGTGGATCCAAGGAGCAGAAAATCTGATGTTTTAACCCACCACAGCTCATGCTGGGTAGTTCTGTCTCACAGAAGAACTTTCTTTCAGCAAAAGTAATGCCTCTTACTGAAGCCTGTCTGTTGTGTTTTGCACCTGTGGAGTGTGAGGAAGTAAGACATCCCAGCCCTCATTGTCATTGTTATGTGAACCATTTACAGCTAACTGTCTTTTTCCTACCTAAATAAAGAAGTTTCAGTGAAGATATCATCCACGCTCTGAGCCCACCCACCACCCAGTGTGAGACATAGGGCCTGAGGGCTCGAGGGTCCGGGGCCTGGTGTCTGGCTCTGGCCACAGTTTGAGACAGGGTCCCTGGGCTGCCATGTTATCTATTGGAATACATCCAGGGTTCCACCTCAGATGGCAGTCCGTGCCCTGGTTGTAGTGCCTGCCTTCCACCACCAGGCCTCTGTGGTCTGATACCGCTTTTTGGTTTGTTTTGGGGATGCGTAGGGTCAAGAAGTATCTTCCAGGGTGGTGGTCAAAGGGTAGGTTTAGAGCAGGGGTTCCCAAACTTTTTACACAGGGGGCCAGTTCACTGTCCCTCCGACCATTGGAGGGCCAGACTATAAAAAACTATGAACAAATTTTTATGCACACTGCATAGATCTTATTTTAAAGTAAAAAAAACAAAATGGGAAAATATACAATATTTAAAATAACAAACAAGTAAATTTAAATCAACCAACTGACTAGTATTTCAATGGGAACTATCCTCCTCACTGACCACCAATGAAAGAGGTGCCTGTAAAGCCAGTATTTATGGCCAGGGCCACCATTACAGCAGCCCAAACCATGCAGGTTCACATTGGATTCGGATAGTCGGTAAAGAAACAATGGAGCCAAAAACTGATAGGTCATTTTCTTTAATTCTAGTTTGCACCCAGTGGACAAGTAAAAATATACATTGGGCTTCAAAACCCACTCACATTCAGTGCTCACAAAGCCACTGACTTATCCGAGTTTCCTAGAATCTAAGGTTTCTAGCTCACCAGCCTTATTCTCCTCAGTTCCCCATCTCCTTCCTTATCCCAGATACAAACTCTGCACAAACTGGCTTCTCACTCAGCACTCCGCCATCTTGGCTGCTTCTCCTGGCCACATGGCCTCTTTCTGCTCTCTGCTCTGCTCTCTCTTCTAATGATAATCTCAGGATCCAAGAGCGCAAGCTCCCGTTCTGCTCCTATTTTATAGTGTAAAAATCCAAACCTTTTAATCCAATATACAAAACAGGGAAGTCTCTAATACAAAGTCACTTTTCTGAGGCATGACTGGATTGTACCACCCCACATCAAAAAGGGTGAGAAGGGCTTAATCCCAAAACCAAGCCCCAGGCTACAAGGATTCTCAACACACATTAATATCACCTGGGCAATGGCCTCACGTGGGCAGCGCTATTTTTTAACAAAGTGAGCATAATATATTTTATCTACCAAACAATCCACCCCTATGCTCACTTTACTACACACAATCTATACCACCGGCATCCCTGTGCAAGGAAATTAGAACATTACACAAATTACAACAGCAAAAATACAGTTTCAACAATCACAAAGGTACACTTCACCAGTCTTTGAGCACTTTGCCCAAAGCACAAAAAGTCCTTGGCCTTCTTTCTAGCCATGGGAAAAGCTTCCTCAGGCAGGGGAGTGCTTCCAGCAAAGCCACCCCCCACCCCCATCAGGGTATTTCTCATTGTCCAAAATCCGTAATCCGTAAGTCCATCCAACAAAAGAGCCAATGCCCACTCCAGTCCTATTCCAGGAAATCAGTCCACGCACATAGGGCGTTAGCCACCTCCCTCATTACTGCCATCCTGGCAGGTCTTATACTGTCCCAAAGAGGGGCACATGACAATGGCAGTCAGCATTTCCATCTTGGCTCTGGAGAGCATGATAGCATCCATCCTATGTCCCCAAAATCGGAGACCTACCAGGGCTGTAGTAGGTGCTCCTTCTAGCGGGGCTCCTATCTTATGGAGACTGTGGATTGCAACTCCAGTCCGATTCTCCTCATCCTCCAAAGAGGAACTGAAAACAACCAGCTCCCATTGCCGGTCTTGAGCCCTGGGCTGCCGCAGCCTTCTGCTCTGGAACTGGCCTCAGCCTCAGCGTCAGCCCCAGCCCCAGCCTCTTGCTGCTGCTGGCTTTCCATAACATCCAGGGCAAGCTGCAACTGACGAATCTCTGAATCCTCCTCCAGCAGCTGCTCCATTTCCAGGTGAATCTCGCAAACCTGGTTGGCCTCCTCCTCCAACGCTTCCTCCAGCTCCAGGGTCAGCATCTGTTTCTCCCGCATTTGCTCCAGCTCCTTCCACTGCTCGGTTTGCAGGTCCCAGGCAGCCTCTTCCACAGAGCTCTCAGTTTCCTCACGCATGGCTGTAAAAGTCAGCCAGCCTATGGTCCCCAAAAGGACAGCCATGGGGAACCATAACAACAGCCAGTCCTCTACTCCACCACTCAAATGTTTCTTGCCAATCTGTATCAAATTCTGCTACAGACTATGTCAAATGTAAAGCCAGGAGGCATGGCTAGGGCCACTATCACAGCAGCCCGACCCATGCAGGTTTGCATTGAATTTGGACAGTCAGTAAAGAAACAATGGAGCCAAAAACTGGTGGGCCATTTTCTTTAATTCTAGCTTGCACCCGTCGGGCAAGTAAAAATATACACTGGGCTCCGAAACCCACTCACATTCAGTGCTCACAAAACCACTGACTTATCCGAGTTTCCTAAACTCAAAGGTTTCTAGCTCACCAGCCTTATTCTCCTCAGTTCCCCATCTCCTTTCTTATCCCAGATACAAACTCTGCACAAACTGGCTTCTCACTCAGCACTCCGCCATCTTGGCTGCTTCTCCTGGCCACATGGCCTCTTTCTGCTCTCTTCTCTGCTCTCTCCTCTAATGATAATCTCAGGATCCAAGAGCGCAAGCTCTCATTCTGCCCGTATTTTATAGTGTAGAAATCCAAACCTTTAATCCAATATACAAAACAGGGAGGTCTCTAATACAAAGTCACTTCTCTGAGGCATGATTGGATTGTACCACCCCACATCAAAAAGGGTGAGAAAAGCTTAATCCCAAAACCAAGCCCCAGGCTACAAGGATTCTCAACACACATTAATATCACCTGGGTGACAGCCTCACGTGGGCAGCACTATTTTTAACAAAGTGAGCATAATATATTTTATCTGCCCAACAGTGCCCCTTCTGGAAGTGCGGCGGGGGCTGGATAGATGGCCTCAGGGGGCCGCATGTGGCCCGCAGGCCATAGTTTGGGGACCCCTGGTCTAGAGCGTGTGGCTTCCGGAATTGGCTATGTTGCACTCGCCGGGTAAAACAAACACTGGTGACGTTTGGAGAGTTTTAGACAAAGTTTTATGGCCAAGAGAAAAAGAAGAAAAACAAACCTGCACAGGGGTGAACTCAGGCGGTAGTCACCAGTCATACCGAGCGCCTATAGTCTAGGGGTTTTTATAGCGTAGCAAGCAAGCAGTTTATACAGAAGCAAATTTGGCGTTTGGCAATTGGCTTTCCTAAATTAAATTTTAGTCACGTGCCTTAGTAACCAGTCATAGAGTTGAAAGCCCCCAGCTGGAAATGTGCCTATCTATCATCTAAGATGTGGTTATATTAACTATCTTAGGAGTTTTTATGACTTCCTTATTTCAAGGACTCCTCAGCTCCTAGTCATTCTGGGAGTCTAACGACTTCCCTATTTCAAGGATTCATCTGTTTTTTTTTTTAGTCATCCTGGGAGTCTGGGCTCATCTGTTTACTGGACTAGTTCCTTTGAAGTTATTTCCAAAGCCCATTAATGTGTTTTATGGCTTTTATTCGAATGTCACATTTCCTCCTCTTCTTTGTACTAGTTAAATCCTTAACTATAACGGAGATTCTTCGACTGTACTAAGGCGTTGGTACGGCTGAGATAAAACCATTATTTTAACTGTTTTTATTTTTTTTTAATAAAAGCAAATAACTTGTTAAGGATTACGGGTCCAATAGTGAGTGCCAACAACAGTATTAACAATGGTCCTGCTAGTGTAGTTATTAATGTAGTTAGCCAAGGTGACAGTTTGAATATAGAGGTGAACCAATCTAAATTGTCATTATTTTGCTGAATATGCTTTGCTAAGTTTTTTATTTTATTTATTTTATCTTGGATTTCATTGCTGTTATTAGTTAAATTAAAATAACACATTTTTTTTATTTTTTCACAACCCTGGTGGTGAAATAACAATAGATAATCAATAGCCGCCCGATTATCTAAAATAGCTTGACGTAATTGCTGCTGTTCATTATTTAAAAGAGTCAATGCTTGAGACGTTTTATTGATGCTTTTAGCTAAGTTACAAGCTAAATGCTGGATTTGTCTATGATTGTAAGCACCCCATACTAGATTTCCTACAACACTTAGAATTATGGCATATCCTTTAGCTTCCGACAATAATTGTATTTTATTATGACATTCAGGTCCTACAGGGAGGGAGGCAGCACGCCTGCTGCGAAGAGTGGTATTGTGCTCAAGAAGTAACAAATCATTTTTGTTAGGTAAGAAAGTAGTAATTCTAGATAAACAATAAGTGGTGTCAGTAAGATTAGGGGGAATATAATTATATGTCATAGAGTTACAGGTAAAGAACCATCTAGTAGGCAAGGTAACAAAGACATAAATAAAAGGGAATTTGATAGTATTATTACAGGGTAAAAAAACAGGAATTGTTTTACAATTTTTATTATAATTAACAAAAAGAATATAAGTATTATTGGGTACAATAATGCTATGGGGAGTATGAATCTGTAATGCATGGCTTGGCAACTGATAAAAAGCTTTTCCCCAGCTTGCTAAATTTAGATAAGTTACGGTCTTATTAGGGATACTGGAGAAGAAAGTTAAATTCCTTATGTCAGCTGCCAGTTTACATACCGGGTGTAGACATTTTCCTAGCATGAAATGAGTGTGACTATCCTGTTCAAGGCAAAATGATGAGACATCTAGGGTGCGTGCTAAAGCCATCCATAAATTCTCTGGATGATTAAGGGTTTCCTGGAAAGCAGGTACTGGTTTAATACTGGACAACATACAAAAGAAAACCATTGCTACGATTCGGGTAAGAACCGCACTTTTAAGGGATTGTGGGGATCCGCTTTGACTCTCCATTTTGCTTTCTTTGAGCCCGGTTCTTGAGCTAATTTTACATGTGATAGATGAATCCAGTAAGGTTTTTCAGCTATCCTCACAGCCGGGGGCGTGCTGAACAGTACCTGGAACGGTCCTTGCCACCGAGCGTCAAGGTTCCTGCGATGGTGGTTAAGAATCCATATCTATTGTCCTGGCTCTGGTGGAGTTGGCAGTGGAAGTCCTTTGAGTTGGTCCTTCTGCTGGTCTTTAAGCGCCCGTACTTCTGCACATATCAGTTGTAATGCCTTTAAGGACTTTAGAAAACTTTGATTAGAATCTTCAATTTCTTCCCTCATCATTTGTGGAACCAAAGGAGTTGGTTGCCCATATATTAACTCATAAGGAGTCCATTTTCCTGTATAAGGTGTATTTCGAACCCTATATAATACAAAAGGGAGTAGCTCTATTCAATTTTTGCCAGTCTTCTTTTTTAACTTAATTATAGTCTTTTTAAGGGTCCTATTTATTTTCTCGACTTGTCCTGAACTTTGAGGCCGATAAATGCAATGTAATTTCCAATTGATTCCTAATCTTTTTGCCAATTCCTGTGATATCTTGGTTACAAAAGCAGGTCCATTATCTGACCCTACAGCAATGGGAATGCTATATTGTGGAATGATTTTTTTAAAAAGTATTTTACAAACTGTTGAAGCAGTTTCTCCTTTTGTAGGAAAAGCCTTAGTCCATCCAGTAAAGGTGTCTATTAGAACAAGCAAATATTTGTAGCATAATTTCCCTGGAGTCATTTCAGTAAAGTCCACTTCCCATAGTTCTCCAGGAGCTTTTTCTTGGTGCCTGATGAGAGGAGGTAATTTCTTATTGACAGCATTTACTTTGGCGCAGGCCTGACACTTAGACACAACAGAGTGTATGATATTTCTGATTTCTGCTTTCTCATAATATTTTCTTATTAAATGTTCTAGTTTTTGTTGTCCTAAGTGGGAGCTGCTATGTATTTCTTGAATTATTTGTCTTAACACTCCTTGTGGTAGGTATATTCTGCTGTCTGGCAATTCTATTCATTCCTGTTTATTTTTCTTACCCCCTAGTTGCTTACCTTTCTCTTCTTCCTTTGGCTCATACCTTGGTTCTATTTGTAAACTAGGGGGTGGGATGAGCAGCAGTTGGTTAGTGTGTTCCTCCTCTTCTGCTGCATTCCATGCCACTTGATGAGCAAAATGGTTTCCTTTTACTATAGGGAAATTCCCCTTTTGATGTCCTTTGCAATGTATTACTGTCACCTTTTTGGGCAACCAAATGGCTTCTAACACAGCTAAAATTTTATTTTTATTTTTAATTTCCTTTCCTGTAGCAGTCAACAACCCACGTTCCCGGTAGATGGCACCATGTATATGGGCCGTGGCAAAGGCATATCTACTGTCTGTATAGATGTTGGCACTTTTTCCTTCAGCAATTTTAAGGGCCTGTGTGAATCCGATAAGCTCGGCCCGTTGTGCAGATGTGCCTTTAGGCAGTGCCTTTTCTATAACACAGTATCTTGAGTGGTCTCCACAGTTTCAGCATACCTTTGCCCATCCCGAACATAGCTACTTCCATCTGTAAACAAAGTTAAATCTGCCTTCTCGTAGGCCTGATCCTGTAGATCTGGTCTGGCTCCTGTAATGGTATTTAATATTTATCTACAGTCATGGATCACCGATGGGTCTGGCAATGGGAGCAATGTAGCAGGATTCAAGGCTGTTGTTTTCAAAAATTGTATTGTGGGGGGGGGTTCAGCAACTGTGCCTGGTACTGTGTTAGTCAGGCATTCGAGATCTACCTATCTGGTGGAGCCCGCAGCACTTGTTCTAAATAGTGCTCTCCAATGACCTGAATGTCTTGACCCAAAGTCAGTTTACTGGCCTCCTTAACAAGGATGGAGGTAGCAGCAAGTGCTCTCAAACAATTTGGCCAACCTGATGACACAGGATCTAGTCTTCTGGACAGATAGGCTACTGGTCTTTTCCAAGGTCCCAGTTCTTGACAGAGGACCCCTAGAGCAATGCTCTTCTTCTCAGCCACAAATAGTTGAAAAGACTTAGACAAGTCTGGCAGGGTTAATGCCGGGGCTGCAACTAGGGCTTCCTTGAGTTTTTGAAAAGACTTCCGTGCCTCCTCTGTTCATACAAATTGTTCCTCTTTTCCCCATGTCAACTCATGCAAAGGTTTGGCTAGCTCTGCAAATCCCAGTATTCAAAGTCTGCAATATCCCATGGCACCTAAAAATTCTCGTATTTGCCTCTTACTTACAGGCTTAGGAATTTGTAATATAATCTGAATTCTTTGGCTAGAGAAGCTATGTTGTCCCCCCCTCAAGTCATACCCTAAGTAACTCACGGTTTGGGTGACAATTTGGGCCTTCTTAGCAGATACTCGATAGCCCATCCGTTTCAGTTCTTGGAGTAGTTCCAATGTAGCTTCTCGGCAACTCTCCTGGTTTGGGGCTGCGATAAGGAGATCGTCCACATACTGCAGCAGCACAATTGAAGAGTGGCTGGCTCGAAACTCCTGTAAGTCTTTGCACAAAGCCTTATTAAATATGGTTGGTGAATTCTTAGAACCTTGAGGGAGCCTGGTCCAAGTGTATTGGCCTGAAAGTCCATTCTCAGGGTCTGCTCTCCCTAACTCAGGGTCATTATGATTGACATAGACTCTCTGTGCTATTTTTAATAATTTACTCCTATTTTTTCCCTCAAATCTTTCTATTTTCTGGAGCTTCTTTCTAATGTCTGGGGCTGCCTGAGTGATGAAGGTTATGTTTATTAGCCTCCGATTTTCCTCTGCCTCAGGATTAATAGGGGTATAAACCCAGTAGGCCTCCATTAGCCGCTCTAAATATTCAGCAGGGGACTCATCCTTCCCCTGAGTTACCTTACCTACCTTACTAAAGTTGGTTGGTTTCTTAGCAGCTGCCTTTATTCCCCTTAATAGAGCCCGGTGATATTGGGTAAGTGATTCCCTATCCCTGACATTGTTTGTATCCCAACTGGGGGGGGCTCCTGGGGAGCATCCTTTCTAGTTCCCTTTCAGTGCCCCCCTCTTCCCTAAATACTTTTTCAGCTTCTTGGCTGATGCGGGTTCTTTCTTTCGTTGTGAACAGAGTATGCAAAAGCTGCTGACAATCATCCCAAGTTGGTTGATGGGTCCTGAAAACAGTCTCAAGCAAAGAAATTAACCCCTGAGTTTTCCTGAAAACGATGGGGTCTGATGTTTGCAATTATAAAGGTCACTATTAGAAAAAGGAATATAAATCATTCGGGACGGTGCATGTGGTCCTTCATCTAGTGGGGGCAGCACCTCCCTAAGAGGTAACATTGGGGCACCTCCAGCAAAGGAAGGTTGAGCATAAGGGGTTCCCCCCCCAGGTGTGGGGAGGACTCTGGACATTCTCGTGCACCGTTGAATCCAGCTCCCTGGCCTCCTGATAAGGAGGAGGATAATTTACAGGGTCTACTATGTCCTCAGTAACATCAGAAAGGACCGGATACAATTTGGGAGGCTCTTTTTCAGGTGCAGGTGGAGCGGAGGGAGGGCAAGGATTAATGTCCACTGCGCTCACACAAATAGCTCTCTTAACCTTTTGATTTGCTTTTATGCACCTCTTAATGTACCCAGGTTTGTCTGTAGCTATATTTATCCAAACATTTATATACACATATTGATTTGGGTGAGGCACCTGATATATAATGGCTCTTACTGCAAAAACTATGGGCAGATCAAAGGTTCCTTCAGATGGCCATCCAACCTTAAGAGATGGCCACTCCACTTGGCTTAAGGTCCGGAGAGTTTCTCGATCGGGTGGAGGTCCCCCATAACCCTGAGTTCTCTACTGAAAATCAGAGAAATTACTTAAAATGCAATCAATAGGGGGTTTAAGAGTAGATTCTTGCTGTCCCATCTTGCGGTACTTGTTCTTTTCAGCCAGGTATGCTTCTAGTCCTACAAAGACAACACACAGGATTCCCCACCCTATAAGCAGGGTGATCCAGATAGATGTGCGTTGATCACACTGTACTGGCAAACAAATTAACACCAAACACAACAGTGCAGCAAATTCCAGGAGGGCAATACACAAAATTTTCCACACAGTCATTCAGGGTAAACAGACAGCAGCGCGGCGCGGCACTAGTGAGCTCACTACTTTGAAACGATCGATCGATTTCAGACAGAAACAGAAACCTCGGCCGGCAGCGTCCTGCCCTTTGGCCCGAGTGTCTGGGCGGGTCACTGACAGCGTCCTGTCTGCCACCACAGACTGTAAGTGCTCCAGAGCCAGATTACAGAAACAAGGAATTCCACAACAAAATACTCACCAGCTCAAGCTGTTCTGCCTGTCCCCAGCCAAAATTCCTGTAATGGGCACTTCCCGGCGAGCCCCCATAAAATGTTGCACTCGCCGGGTAAAACAAACACTGGAGACGTTTGGAGAGTTTTAGACAAAGTTTTATGGCCAAGAGAAAAAGAAGAAAAACAAACCTGCACAGAGGCGTACTCAGGCGGTAGTCACCAGAGTCACACCGAGCGCCTATAGTTTAGGGGTTTTTATAGCGTAGCAAGCAAGCAGTTTATACAGAAGCAAATTTGGTGTTTAGCAATTGGCTTCCCCAAATTAAATTTTAGTCACGTGTCTTAGTAACCAGTCATACAGTTGAAAGCCCCCTGCTGGAAATGTGCCTATCTATCCCCTAGGATGTGGTTATATTAACTATCTTAGGAGTTTTTATGACTTCCTTATTTCAAGGACTCCTCAGCTCCTAGTCATTCTGGGAGTCTAACGACTTCCCTATTTCAAGGATTCATCTGTTTTTTTTTTAGTCATCCTGGGAGTCTGGGCTCATCTGTTTACTGGACTAGTTCCTTTGAAGTTATTTCCAAAGCCCATTAATGTATTTTATGGCTTTTATTCGAATGTCACAGCTACAGAATTAGGGGTTACTGGAGAGGTGTTAGGCTTGGAGGCAGATGTGAGGTTTCCCCTGGAGGGGGAGAGCTGAGGGGGAGTGGGCAGGACTGAGGCTGGGGAGGCGAATGAGGTAGGGCGTTCCCGTGGTTCTCCCCCCTCCGGAGTTCTCCCTGAATGAGAACTCGGTCAGTGTCACAGCACATAACCCGAAAGCTGCATTTGGAATAGACAAAGGACAGAGTTAGTCAGGGGCCGGCCTAGATAATCCTCCAAATTACTCAGCCCCAAGGTGAGTACAATAGATTCCTGTGTTGGGACTGCAGCATTTACATATGAAGAGCCACTTCTGAGAAGGGAGGCATTCTAGGCTGGGGCCTCAGACGAGTTTGGATGCCTGTCTGGCTGCAAAGGTATCCAGCTGATGGAGCCCTGGAAAGTCTTCTGCTGTGATCAATGCAACACTGCGGGGCCTTGTTCCCTGTCCATAATGAGTGTCTTTGCCATGGGTTTGTCTGGAAAAGTAAGACAGCTGTACGTGGGTGGGCCCGGGTCATGCCGGTAGAATGATGTGATTTCCTAAACAGTGCATCCAGACAGGTAAGACTTGGGGTATTATGAAGCTAATGATCCCCGATGTAACTCTACTGGCATGTTTACCCTCTGCCCCGTGCTTGGAATGGAAGAGTGTTTCTGGGTCTTCGGAAGAGGGTGTCATTTGGGAATGTTAGCTGCTCTTGGAAGTATTTTCAGTGAGGAGACTATGGTATCCCGAACATGTGTGCGTGAGATGGATTCATCTTCATTCCTTTCGTGTTGTCTCTGTGTGGACTCAGCTTACAGTCTGTTGCATTATTTCGATGTCTGTTCTCTGACTGCTCCTTGGGGAAAATTTCCACGTTACTATATTCCTGGTGCCCAGTAGATTCTGTGTACTGGTGTAAAGCCAGGAGCCAGAGCCAGGGCCACCATCACAGCAGCCTCCGGCCCATGCAGGTTTGCATTGGATTCGGACAGATGGTAAAGAAACAATGGAGCCAAATACTGGTGGGCCATTTTCTTTAATTCTAGCTTGCACCTGGTGGGCAAGTAAAAACACACACTGGTCTCCAAAACCCACTCACATTCAGTGCTCACAAAGCCACTGACTTATCCGAGTTTCCTAGAATCAAAGGTTTCTAGCTCACCAGCCTTATTCTCCTCAGTTCCCCATCTCCTTCCTTATCCCAGATACAAACTCTTCACAAACTGGCATCTCACTCAGCACTCTGCCATCTTGGCTGCTTCTCCTGCCCACATGGCCTCTTTCTGCTCTCTGCTCTGCTTCCTCTGCTCTCTCATGCTAACCATCCTAGGAACCAAGAGCATAAGCTCCTGTTCTGCCCCCATTTTATAGTGTAGATTCATAACCTTTAATCCAATATACAAAATAGGGAAGTCTCTACTACAAAGTCACTTCTCTGAGGCATGATTGGATTGTACCACCCCACATCAAAAAAGGGTAGGAAAGGCTTAATCCCAAAACCAAGCCCCAGGCTACAAGGATTCTGCCTGCCTTTAGCTCACAGAGACAAACATTAATATCACCTGGGCAATGGCTTCCACGTGGGAAGCGCCATTTTTAACAAAGTGAGCATAATATATTTTATCTGCCCAACAACTGGGAACTAAGACGTTGTTTAGGATTGTTATCCTTTGAGGTGCCTGTTGGCCATTTTACAATATTTTCCAGCTGAGTAGATGTCCTTGAGAACCACTTAGAGGTGCAGCTCCATGCTGCCCTCCTGTGGACATGTGTGGGAATCACATGGAAGCCTGCATTGTGAGAGGGATGCATTGGCTTTGGTGTATTTATTCAGTTGTATTGGTTTTCATTTCGTCCTAATGTTCTTCAGTATGGTTGATGAGAGCTGTCTAGTGCCTGTGGGTGGGATGCCCCAGACAGAAGGTCGGAAGAAGGAAAGAGTCCTCTGGTGTGAGTTGAGAATGCAGAAAGTAGGGACACAGGAGGAAAAAGGTTTCGACGGACCGGATCCCAAGAGGTAAGATTTCACTGTTTGGTCTTTCACAGTCCTATGTTCACTGTGCTCTCTTTTAGTATCTGCATATTTCACGGAATTCTGTAGGTATTAAACAGTGATCAGGAAGTTGTAAATTTGCATTTTAATCTCATTCTGTCTGCTTATTGGGGCATCTTCTTCCAGAAGTTGAGGGATGGGTCCTTTCTGTTGCTGTTCGGTGTTATCCTTTCTTTTTTTTTAAAGATTTTTTATTTATTCATTGGGGGGGAGAGAAGGAGGGAGGAACAGGAAACATCAACTCCCATATGTGCCTTGACCAGCCGAGCCCAGAATTTCGAACTGGCAACCTCGGCATTCCAGGTCAATGCTTTATCCACTGTGCCACCACAGGTCAGGCAGATGTTATCCTTTCTTTTTTTTTTTAATATATTGCATTTTTAATTTAATTTTATTTATTTTTAATTTATTCATTTTAGAAAGAAGAGAGAGAGAGGGAGAGGAGAGAGAGACAGAGAGAGAGAAGGGGGGAGGAGCAGGAAGCATCAATGCCCATATGTGCCTTGACCAGGCAAGCCCAGGGTTTCGAACAGGCGACCTCAGCATTTCCAGGTCGACGCTTTATCCACTGCACCACCACAGGTCAGGCAGGTGTTATCCTTTCCTTTAAGAGTTGTGATGTGTGGTGGCAGGGCTTCCTTAGAGGTCCATTTGGGGAGTCCTGTTCATAGAGCCTTTTTTTCCCCATGTGGTTCTCGATTCCTCGATTCACTAAGGTGGTGAGAAATAGAGTGAAATTCTTCTTCCTGAAAGTTTGTGGACACCTTATTTACATTTTGATTTTACTTCCCGGCTAGTGTGCTCTGGGTTTTTCCTGCTCAGTTCTGTGGTTTAAGGTCATCTGTGCATGCTCAGTATGGGTGTCAGATGTCCCAGGTTGCTTTGCTATTGCCTTTGAGTCCCATGTTTCAGAGTGTGGTCTGTGGGTGGTGTGGAACTCAGTTCTGATGCATGTAACCTGCTAAGAAGGGCTTGATATATGTCTCTGTCTCTGCTGTCTTCTATCTTCTCTTTAGGTTTCATGTTCTGTATCATGTCTGGGCACCTGGTTGTGGTTGGATGCCAACAACCTCCAGCTGAGGGTGTGTGTGCTTTTTTTTTTGGCAGAGACAAGAGAGAGAGACAGATAGGAACAGACAGGAAGAGAGATGAGAAACATCAATTTTTTGTTGCAGTTCTTTAGTTGTTCATTGATTGCTTTCTCTTATGTGCCTTGACAGGAGGGGGGGATGGTTACAGCAGACCAAGTAACCCCTTGCATTAGACAGCGACCTTGGGCTCAAGCTGGTTAGCCTTGCTCAAACCAGATGAGCCCGCATTCAAGCTAGCAACCTCAGGGTCTCGAACTCGGGTCCTCCAACATCCCAGTCTGATGCTCTATCCACTGTGCCAACACCTGGTCAGGCTGTGTGTGGCTTTCTGATGTTGGTTCTGGTGCTGGTTGTGTGTCACAGCTTGTTCATCATTTCATATGACCCAGAGCTGCTGTTATGGGCCCTACTTTACGGTAATGGTGTGATCACCGTGACACTGGGATGTTTGCCATCAAGGTGCGTGTACCTTTGAAAGAACTTTTCAGTAGAGGCCATCCAGAGGAACATAAAAGGGGTGCCCCACAGTGTGCCAATTGGGGATAGCACTGCTGTCGGGGAACCTATATTGCAATTTGTTGGTGCATGGTTTTGACATCATGGAGAGGCCCTTAAGGTTTCCTCCATCAACAGGAACTGAAAATTATTTGCAGTGATTACCTTTCCAGTACATTTCTGTTGACTAGTCCACTTGCCAAAAACGACAAAGTGCTGAGGAACATGAGCAGCTGGCATTGTGAAACGGAGGACTGCAGAGGTTGTACCTATGGAAACTGTGCCACCACTCTGGTTTTCCAGGACCTGTAAGTGCTGGGCTGGTTCGTTTCATTAGCTTTTTTTCACTCTATTGGTGTTGGGTTAGTTGGAGATGGGAGGCTTTCAGAGTTCTCTTTTTGTGTTGTTTTTTCACCTGGAGTTCAGAAAGGTTGTTACCAAGGTGGCTGTTTGGAGTTACAGTCCTGGCTTCACCTGTTGGATTTCTCCTTTGTCTCATTGTTTGCTTGTTTGTTTGCTTAAATGTTTACTCTGTGGTGATTGAGGACTCTTTTATATTTTTTGTAGTTCCACTCCTGCCTAAGGTTTCTGGGATGTGATGTTTGTCCATTTATTCCACCTGTGCCTAACTTGTCTTGGTTGTTGAGGTGGGTTCCCTTAGTATGAGGATGTGGTTTGAGGTCCCATAACCATGTTTAAAATGTGTGTATCAGCCTCTGTTTGCATTGTTGGATGTTATTTCTTTGGCCTGGATGAGCAGATAGTGCTTCACTGCATGTGTTCTTTCTACCTTGCTATCAATCAGAGAAGGTGGTGATACAGCATTTGGAACAGAGTTTTGTTACTGACTTTAGGGTTCCAGCTGCTGAGTGTCTTCATTCTATGAGCCTGTTTCTCCCAGCTTTCCTTGAGTGTGGAAGTCAAGGTGTTTTATCACTGTTCTGTGCTGGGTCTGCGGAGCCCTTCTTTCCCATTTCAACGTGTCTTTTCTGGGTAAAATGTGTCCGACAGCTCTTGGTTTTCCTGCAGGCAGTTGTGTTACCACGGGACTTTCTCTTATTTGGTCTTTCCAAGTATCGAGGAGTTTGAAGGTCATGTCTTTGATCCCTACTTTGTTGGGCTGTAACTCCTTCATAGTGTACATTGGAGTATGCTGCAGTAGGCTCTTTAATTATTCCTGTAGTGAGTTTCTTGGTTGCAAGCACCTTTTTCATAAATGCTTGTTCTTGTCTTTATGTAAATAGAGCATGTTGTTGATGTTTTATTTTATATCCTAAGAAATTTATAGACATCTTGGGGAAATTGACTTTATTCTTTGTAAAACTATTTTTATGAGTCTCTGGTTGATTTAAAAATTATTTCCTAACTGATATTTAGTATTTTTACTGAGTTCATGTCTGGAGGCACAGTGTCCCTGAGAATGAGAAACATTCTGTAAGTGATATTGTGTCCCCTTAGGGTCATCCGAGTGATTTTCTGTCAGGCACTTGTTCCCCATGTCAAGAAGCGGGTCTGCAGATGGTGGATTTTGGAAAGTAAAAGATTAAGAATGTTGATGATTAGTTACCTTTCAGCACCAGTAGGAAAGACTGATTTGTGAGGTAAGGACAGCTGTCTACAGGGTTTTGAGTAGGGCGCCATGTCAGATATGCTGTTCCCCCAGCAGGCAGGGGTTTTTGGGTTTGCCCATCTGACCCATGGGGCACTCCTGCTGTCAGCAGTCAGGGACCACCCAGAACAGTGGTGTCCAGTCAGGTAGTTTGCCAGACACTGCTCACTGCTTCAGATGGTCTGGTTCCCAGTTGCTGAGGCAGCACAGCATGTCTGAGCAGCCTCCCAGGAGGCGAGTGTACAGGATGGCACGTATGTGAACGCTGAGGAGAGGAGACAGTGAGGCAGAAAGACTGTCAGTCAATAAGGTGACAGCAGAACAAGGATGCTAAATGGAAAGTGTTGTTGTTGATTATATGTCATTACAGTATTGACCTTAGAGATAGGGTATTGGGGGAGAGACTTAGAAGCAACCAATCATTGTTCCCTGTAGTTGTTTCTTGGCATTCCCATTGGTCGCTTCTTGTACCTGCCTTGAGTCCTGAGTGACCACATTATATAGGGTGGACGACTACATTATATAGGGTGGACGGGACACCATTCTGTGCAGTGAGCCACCCAACCCTGGAGTTCTGTTTATGCGCTTTAGGCCTCCAGGCCACTTCTTCCAAGAAAGGTGTTCCCGGATTATTTGTGTCTGCTCCTGACAGCATTCTGTTCCTTTCCTGCATAGCAGCTGCCTGAACGTACAGTGGTATCTTTATTTCTTTATTTTCCCCTTAGCCACCTAAACCATGAGCCACAGGACATCCTGTATGTGTTGTGTGCCTACCCAGTACTGACCTAATTTACTGACTTAAAATAGCGGCAAGTGAAGGACCTCCCTCAGCTGGGCTCTGAGCACAAAACCCTAAAGAAACAGTAGCGTCGCCAGCCGGTTCCAAAGTAACTGCGTGGGGACAGTTCCTGTTCTTCTGCCCGGTGGAAGCTCTCTTCACCCCTGAAACGCCGCAGCCAGGCAGCCCTCCCCAGCAAGCCTCCTCAGCCAGGTCTCGCTGTGCAGTGGGAAATCGGCAGCAGCCACAAGTCCGGGCGCGCAGCGTGGATGCATCTCCACGTTGGCGTTGCAGGATGGGAGTCGGGAGGGCGAGACTCCGGACAACGTGACTGAAGCGGAGGTCTTGGCGACGGACACTCGTAGGGAGGGGACACCGTCCTGCAGCGTGAACACCTGAGGAGAAGGCTGCAGGTCGGTGACAGGTGACGACGAGGCAATGGAGGAGCCGCAGCCCCGGGAAGAGGGAGGAAGGGCCCGGTCCGCGCCAGGGGAGGGCCATTAAGGAACGGGCGCAGAACGCGGCCATGGTCAGAGCAGGTCCGGGCGAAAGGCGCCCAGGCCGAGAAGGGAAGGCACCGGCCGGAGGTTGGAGGCGGATGGGACTGTCCCCTGGGGGCTGGGAAGAGGGGGTGCATGAGGCGCTGAGTGAGGACCTCAGGGAAGAGGTTGGGGACGGTGCGCTCAGAGGCAGGAGGGGTCAGGCGGACAGGAGGGTTGGCGTGGAATGAGAGACAGTAGAGTGGTCTGTGCGGGACGTGGGCCCGAGGAGGTCCGACCCGAAAGACAGTTTGGGAGGGAGGGGGACAGGACACGGGACCTCCACGGCGAGGGAGGTTTGGGCGTGGGTCTCCCCTCTGTGTGTGGAAAGGCCAAGAGCGCAGAGCGGAGTGCGCTGGGTCTCAGGTGAGTCTAAAGTCCAGTCCTTCAGCTTCTTATGGGGAGGGGCGGGCACGAGGACACGAGGACGCGGTCAGGCGGGGGTCCTAGAGGGAGCGCTGTGGGAGACTCCTGGCTCACCTCCGCCTCGGTTTCCCCGGCCTCCGGAGTCCCGCGGGCGCGATAGGAGAAAAGGGCTTTCCTTGTTCAGAGCGGCCTGGAAACAGTGACCCAGGTCGTGTGGGTGGGAGCCTGCCTGTGTCACCGCGGAGGGTCCAGAGGTCCGAGGAAAGGAGCAGACAGGACCGGACAGCACCAGACCTTCGCTGTCTAGATGCCAGTGGTGGGAGGGGTCCGCATGCATCAAACAAAAAGTGTCCTCGGTGAAATGTATATGTGTCACTTCATCAGATGTGTCATTGTCTGTGTTTGCAAAGGGAAAGGCTGAGAAGACTCTGGGGGTCGTGTGGTTCGGTCCATGAAGGGAGGACGCAGAGTGGTGTTTGGATGCGGCGGAACCCTCAGGTGTCCCCTAGGAGCTGAGGAATGGGTGAGGGATGCTGGAGCAGAATTGTTTTTCCCCGCTACTGTCTACGTTTGGGAGTGTTGTCCGGAATCTGGACACTGTTGGAGTCAGCATTTTTCTGTCCACAGAGCATCGAGGATGAGTAAACAGTATAGGGTTTATTTTTTTTTCTTGTTCTTTTTTTTTTTTTTTTTTAGCAGTGGGTCATGCGGAGACACTATTTTTTTTCATTTCCAGGGGTTCATAGGTAAAATAACTTTAAGGTGAGGTGAGGGACAAGACCCTGAGCCTTCGAGGAAGGAGGAACTAGCCCGCCTGTTTTTTGAGGGGCGGTTAGAAAACAGGTGAGATACAGAAGAAGAAATTGTGGGGGGCCCGTGTGTTCCCAGTCGCCTCACGTGCATCTGGCGTTGTTTCCCTTCAGTCAGAGGCCGCGGCTGCGGGGCAGCTCCCCTGTCCCCACCCGGCAGCGGGACCGGTCCCCTCCCCGTGGGACCCTCCTCTGTAACTTAGTCACACAGGCCACATAGCACGTGGTCAGAGTGAGGAGCCCACAGGCACCCCCTGGGAGCGCTGGCGTGTGCGCCATCTAGCGGGTTTCTCGGGGGAAGCACGCCGCGGCGGCAGCCTCTGCTACTGTCGCAGGAAGGAGCCTGGGACAGAGCAGGCGTCAGCCAGGAGGACCCTGCGTCTTTCATGCCGCTGTGCTTCCCCTGTAACGGCGATCCTCCTGTGACCGTGGGGTCTGTGACTGTCGCGTGAGGTTCCCCTATATCTGTACGTCTTACACACGGTTGTTAAACTGTTTCCTTTATTTTTAATTTTAGATCGGAGGTTGTTTCTCTCCCACCGGAACATCGAATCAGGTATTGAACAGGAGGTAACCATTGGCACTTTATGTACATCAACGTGTTTTGAAATAAGATTTAATAATTGATGTGAAGTAAATCTCAACACTGCATGATGATGTCAATGAAATATGGAATCGGGTGCCAGTTTAGTTTGTGGATCTAACCCTTTTAAAGTGCAAATGTGGGAACAAACAGGGCCAACATTTAGTGCTCAGCATGTGGACGTGATGCTGGCCGTATAGAAAGGAAAGCTTGGGAAATGAGCTATGAATCTGATTTCATCGGTCCTAATAGGATTCATCTGACAACACCTGGTTCCTAAAGAGTACTGTAGCATAAGTACCTTGCCTTTAGTTTTTTAAGTGTACTTTTCCATTTTGTGCAGAAAAGGGGAGGAAAGGGGAGGAGAGAAGTGGGGGAAGAGTCAGAAACATCTATCTGTTCCTGTAGGTCTGCTGAGCAGGGATCAAATCCACGCCCTTTGAGTGTCGGGAGGATGGCCCAACCCACGGAGCATTTTGGCAAGGAGTGGTCACCAGGCTTGATACATGAAGACTTGAAACAGGAGCTTCTTGAACCACTCACCTTTGTGTTCATGTGCTTTATAGTTTTGTGGCCGCGTACGGAAAATCAATCCGCTGATTACAGTGCCCCGTTCCTGAATGACCTACACATCACCCACAGAGCCTGTGAACTCTAAGACTCTGTTTCTCCATTTTGTAAAATATCCTGTCTATGCGACAATGTCTAGTATGTTCTGAATTGATTTTAATAAGAAATACTCTGTGAATGTCTGAATTATTGAATGTGTCCCGTTCATCTGATCATGTTCATTTCATTATTAGCCTAGGAGTGAGAACTTAAAATGTACAATGAAAAAAAAAAGTTCTTTTTATCTCCACCAGTGTTGGTGACCTGGCTGTGTGAAGTGAATGTCGGGAACAGATCCTCCTGCAAGCGCTGTAGCCAAGAGGTCGCAGACAGCTGCCAGCAAGGGTAAGTATTATGTGTGTATTCTGCTAGGTTTTCGGTTCATTCCTGGTTCAGTCAAATGTAGTCGAGTAGCATTTCATGTTCCTGTCATCTTTACTTTCCTTGTCATGAGGATGCATTTGGGAAGGCAGCCGCTCAGACTTGGAGTCATGAGTTTCCTTTATTTAATCTCTGCTCTGTTTCCATCGATAGGATCTGGGTCAGTTCTCACATCCAGCACTTTGCAACATGTGTCTGTTCTGAAGCTGCAACTGTGGAGTCTGCTCATATGCCATTTATTTATTTATTTTAGGTGTCCAGGTTGTGTGTGCCATGGTAGTGCCCTGGGTTGAATCTGTGTTTGGCTCTAGGTGCTTGGGTCTGGTTCTGTGTGCTAGGATTTTGCGTGAGGTCATGACTTCTTCTTGTTTGTTTGTTTTTGTGTGTGTGTGTGTGTATTTGTTACATACTGAACGAACACTGTATTTGCTCTATTTATATTGTATATGGTTCAGCTCCTGCCTAGGGCAACTTGGGGTTCAGTGTCTGGCTTCAAATCCAAATTGTGGCTCAGGTGTCTTGCTTCTAGAGGTGGGTTCCATCAGCAGGGTCTGTGGTGTCTTGTCAACCATGCATTTAGAATTTGTGTTCTTGGCTTTGCTTCATGTGGCTTCCACTCATGAGTTTCTGTGTGGGCTCCACATTCAGGTTCTGATCTGTGGAATCAGGCATGAGGGGTATGATGTCTGACTGTGCCATCTCCTCTTTGGTCTTCTGAGTTCACGGCCTTGGTCGTGTCACCCTCAGATACTCACTGCTATGCTTTGTGTATTTTGGGGATGACGCCTGAGTTAAGGCCACCAGGGGAATTCTTTGCTGCCCTCTCGTGGGCAAGTTGGGAACGGCACCTCTGAAGAGAAAATGTGCCATCTCCTGCAACTGATTTTTTGGAAGAAGACTGAAACTTCTATTGTAGCTTACATTAGCAGTGCCATCAGATGCTCATTGTTTATTTCCTTGTGATTGGTGTATGTGATTCTTTCGTATCCATGCGGCAACAATGTGGTTCCTTTGCATTTGTCAGGATGGCTGTGTGGTTTGAATGCAAGCAGTCAATCTCGACAGCCTTCGACTTACATCGGAGTCACAAGTGTGCGTGCACACTTGACAGCTCTGGGTACTGTGTGCACTGCCTCTCAAGTGTCCAGATATGTTGATAAAATTATTCCTGTTTTTCCACTCGTTTGTCCATTTCTTTATTATTTTATTTTTGACTTGTGTGATTGTTTCCAGCGTGAGTGTCTGCTTCAGCTTCTGCGAGTGCCATCTGTGTTCTACCGTTTGGTTCTGGATCGTCGTTGTGATGATCAGATCATGGCTTGAGAGGTAACACTTGTGCCCAGGGCATGTGCTTCCCAGTGAAACATTCATTGTGTTTGCTGTTTGGTGCATAGGCTTATTCTGTGTGTGGCTCTTTCTCCAGGATTACTGTGTCAAGATGAATGTGGAAGTCCAGTTTTTCAAAAGTTCTGTGTGCAAGTTGCCAGGAAGGGTTTTGTGTCAGTGTGTGTCACCTCGTTTCCAGTCCTTGAACTTAGGTCCTTTGACAGTGTCTGGGCAAGAATTTCCACCTGGAGGCCCCTGGCCTGGACTTATGCTTTGAAGGGCTATCCAGAGTTTTGGGTGCATGTGTGTTAGGCCCCGTCTTTACTATGCTGTCTGCCGTGTGTCCCAAGTTCTGCTGCTTAGTCTCACGGCCCAGGCCTTTTTGCACAGGATGCTCTCTTCTGTCAGGGTGGCAGTCCCTTTCCATACAGTGATGCGTGCTGTCATGTACTGTGCTTTTGAGGAAGAGCTCCCCCATGGATGCTGCGGGAAAGAGGACATTTTCTGCTGCCCTCCAGTGGACAAGTTTGGAATAGCACCTTTGGAGAGAAGGTTGAAACTCCTGAGCAGGTGTAGAAAGAAGACTTGGATTCCAGCATTGGAGATTCCGTTGGCAATGCAGGTTTATGTCTGAAAGGATCATTGTTTCTTCCAGTTCTGATAGTCTCTGGGCGTGGCCTATGGGATTCCTCCATATCCATGAGGCCACAAACCACTCCTTCTCCCTGGATGATGCCACCACTGCCTGTCCCTGTTGTTTCCATAGGTAGGTTTTGCTGTTTGCTTGCTTCCCATTCCGGTGTCCAGGTTCCCACAGACTAGCGATCAGGGAAGAAGTGGGCAGGCAGAAGCTCTGTGGGGAAGGGCACCATCCATAGTGAACTTGCCCGGGACTAGACGGCAGCTCTTCCTCGACTTCCTCCCGACTGCTCTGTCCCTGCCTGTCAGCACTGAGTCCTTTCCCCTCTTTCCCTTTCTCAGGCTCTCCTCAGTGTTCTCTCTCAGCCGACCAGACTTGTGTTGTGACTGTCTTCCCACAACGTCTCCAGATATCAGCATCCACTGTAGACCATGGCAGGCCACAGAGGTCTCCTTTGGATTGTTGGAATTCTGGTATGAAGATATGCAGAACCATGTTTTGGTATCTTGATTTCCTTCTGTATTTCCTAGATGTCTTTATTTTGGTTTCCTGATAAGATTCAGTTTTTACTGCTTCTCTGACGAGGTGGGGGATGCTTATATGGAGATGTGACCTCCTGTCTTCCATTGCTTCCTTCCTAGTTTTAGGTGTAGGTGTTTTCAGGGAGAGGTGCTGTGGAAAGTTGTTGATAGAATGGAGTTGTTATTGTCTCCTATATTTATGACACTCAGTGGTTCTGCTTAACACAGTGTTGGAGATGGGATGTGGAGTTGTTTTCTGGTGTTCTGTGGGTCCAGGTCCCACAGTCTGTGGATGTCGTGTCAGTTGCATGTAAGCAGTCAATCATCATGGAGTTCATCTTTCCTTGGAGTTGCTGTTTTAGCTCTGCACTTGACTGCTTTGGGCAGTTGTCCATTGCCTCTTGAGAGTGAATAGTGGTGGTACAGTGCATGAATTGTTCATGCTTGTCCAGGTTTGTCTAGCTCCATCAAGGCACATATGAAACGTGATTACTAACCATGGCTGTCTCTGGCTTTTTCGTGTCTTCCTTTACTTTCAAATCAATATAACATTTTGAAAACCAGTCTTTTTTATTTCTATCCTGCATCATTTTTGTGTGTCTCACTGACTTTAATGACATGTTTTTCTTTCAGGTTAATTTGGGGGAGAGAGAAAAGGTGGGTTTAGGGTTAGAAGAAAAGTAGCAAGTGCCTGGGTGTCCAGGGTCCAGCATCAGGCATATGAAAACGGGCTTGGGATCCATTTGGAGTCCTGGCTCCTGGTCCAGTGTGTAGTGTAAGACAGCTGGGGTTCAGGGTTTGGCTTTAGATCATAGTCTGTGCTCCAAGGCCAGTGTTTGACATCCCACATTGATCTTCTGGGCTCGGCAGTCCAGTTTCAGGCCAAAGTCCAAGCTCCAAGTCCAACCACCACTGGGTCATCGATATCATGGGTCCAGGCTGGAGGCACAGTTTCAGGCCATGGTTGGTGCCCTGGGTGTGCCGCCTCATGTCTGGCCTCAGGGGTCGGATCTTTGGCACACTGCCTGCTGTCGGGAACAGGATGCCTGGGCTCGGGTCCGGGTTCGCTGCCAGGTGTGCCACGTTCAGTGTGTGGGCCAGGAGGTAGCGCTTGGGTCTGTAGACTGTGCTCTGGGTCAGGGGTCTGGCCATGGGGATCAACCTCGGTCTGTCGTCCAATCTCCGTCTCCGGTGCCTGGTGTGCATCCTTAGGCCCGCTAGGCTCAGGTTCATTGTCTGGTGACTGGCATCAGGGGTCCAGCCTCAGGATGCGCTGCCTGATGACCGGCACCAGATGTGTTAGCTTGGGGAAGGCTCCAGTCCCTCATCCATCCTCTGAGTTTGTTGCCTATCATTCACCACCAGGGGTCTCTTCTCAGGGTCTAGATTTGGCCTGTCCTTCATTCTCTGGGTCCACAGCCAGGTGTGCACCAGCAGGCATGTGGGGTCGGGGGCTGTGACCCGGGCTCTGACTGTCATGTGGCGCCTGGCAGCAGGGGTCTGGCCTCCTGTGCGGGCACATTCTGGGTTCTGGTTGTTGTCAGGGCCCTGGGTTTGGTGCTTACTGTTCGGATGTTTGGGGTCCAGCTTCAACCAGAGTCTGTGGGCAGCTTCTGTGGCTGACAGGAGACCTTCAGGAGGATGTACTGAGTTTGAAGGGAGAGGTGGAAGGGCTGCACGTTGGTGCCATGTTAGGTTCAGTCTGTTCCTGTCTGTATGGCAGTTAGGGTTTCTATGTTTAGCAATGTTTGGGGCTCCAGTCACTCTTCCATGTAGTAGGCTACTTACTTTCAGGGACTTTGGGTTTACCTTAGGGCCAGGATGGGCAGAGTCTGTAGTGGGACCAGTGCCATGGCATTGGCTTAGTTTCTGGGTTTCATTAGGGCGACTACTATTGGCTCATACATGGGTAATAACAGGATGTACTTAGCGTTGAGATGTTAGGTTGAAGACCTAGTACTAGTGGTTATGGAAACAATTAGGGTTATGTTCAGAGTGTCAGGTGTAGAACAAGGACCAACTCAACAGGTAGGGCATGATTTCAGAGTTTGGGGCTTTGGGCTGTGGGTGGTGATAAGACACATTGTTTTGGTGTCATGGGTCAAGGCTCAGGATTAGGGTTGAGG
>NW_027095498.1:0-88148 GCF_036850765.1 Saccopteryx bilineata | reverse complement strand
GGTGTTTGAGGTGTAACTTGGGCAGGAAATGAGATAGGATAGGTGGGGAGAGAGGACATAGCTTGGCCCCTTCCAGGTGCTCAACCAACAGATCCCTTTAAGAGTGCCCTCCCCACTTCTACTCCCTCCCTGTCTGATGGCATTCTAAAATCTGTTCTTGAGTCCAGAGCACTGGTCTGATTCTACCCACGTTTTCTTCCTCTAAGACCTCAACTGACAGGAGCTTCCCACAGGCTTGAAATAAAATCTAGAGCTGACTTCTGGCTCCACCACCTGTAAGTTTTGTGATTTCTGGCAAATAAATGAAAACTTAGTCTTCCCCTCAGTCAAATGGGGAGACAGCTCCCTCTCAGGTGGCTGTGAGGATTCAGGAAAGTGGTGCGTGTTAGCTCCTGCCAAACATGTCACACTCTGTCCCTCTGTTTTATATTGGTCCATGCCTCATATGACATTCTTATCAGTCCTCTCCTGTCTGCAGCCACCACCACATGACATGTGAGACCTTGGAGCTCAGGATGACTCTCTTTCACTCTGTCCTTGCCATTCCCAGCTGACATCCAGGACAATAATAAACTGATATGGCCAAGCACCTGGATGGCCAGGCTTAGCTGGGGACACCCGCCCAGTCCGTGCTCTCTCACAACCTCTTCATTTCTTGTAGACTGTGGTCTGAGAAGGAACACTAAGGAGCCACCTGAAATGGGAAGGCATCCAGAGGAAAAGGGCAGAAGGACTCAGTGCCCATAACCACCACCATTATTATGACTTGCTCTTGGCCTTCTCCAGAAGCAGAGCAACTATGGCACAGAGGGACCAGACCCACAGGCTATTAGGCTGTTTTCCCTAAACTCCTTCCTGACATCTAATGTGAGATCCTCAAGCTGTAGAAATTGTTCATATGGCCATACTGGGTCTCTGTAAAGATGAGACTCTCCAACCTATTCATTTTTAAAATTCATTTTAAAGTTTTTATTTTTTTATTTTTATTTTTTTAAATTTTCACTTTGATTTTTATTTTTTTTATTATTTTTTTTAATAAATTTTTATTAATGGTAATGGGATGACATTAATAAATCAGGGTACATATATTCAAAGAAAACATGTCTAGGTTATTTTGTCATCAAATTATGTTGCAAACCCCTCGCCCAAAGTCAGATTGTCCTCCGTCACCCTCTCTCTACTTCTCTGTGCCCCTCCCCCTCCCCCTAACTCTCTCCCTCCCTCCCTCCCATGTCCTCCCTCCCCCCCCACCCTTGGTAACCACCACACTCTTGTCCATGTCTCTTAGTCTCATTTTTATGTTCCACCAATGTATGGAATCATGTAGTTCTTGTTTTTTTCTGATTTGCTTATTTCACTCCTTATAATGTTATCAAGATCCCACCATTTTGCTGTAAATGATCTGATGTCATCATTTCTTATGGCTGAGTAGTATTCCATAGTGTATATGTGCCACATCTTCTTTATCCAGTCTTCTATTGAAGGGCTTTTTGGTTGTTTCCATGTCTTGGCCACTGTGAACAGTGCTGCAATGAACATGGGGCTACATGTGTCTTCACGTATCAATGTTTCTGAGGTTTTGGGGTATATACCCAGTAGAGGGATTGCTGGGTCATAAGGTAGTTCTATTTGCAGTTTTTTGAGGAACCACCATACTTTCCTCCATAATGGTTGTACTACTTTACAGTCCCACCAACAGTGAATGAGGGTTCCTTTTTCTCCACAGCCTCTCCAACATTTGCTATTACCCGTCTTGTTGATAATAGCTAATCTAACAGGAGTGAGGTGGTATCTCATTGTAGTTTTGATTTGCATTTCTCTAATAACTAATGAAGCTGAGCATCTTTTCATATATCTGTTGGCCATTTGTATCTCTTCCTGGGAGAAGTGTCTGTTCATGTCCTCTTCCCATTTTTTTATTGGATTGTTTGTTTGTTTGTTGTTGAGTTTTATGAGTTCTTTGTAAATTTTGGATATTAGGCCCTTATCTGAGCTGTCGTTTGAAAATATCAGTTCCCATATAGTTGGCTGTCTGTTTATTTTGATATCAGTTTCTCTTGCTGAGCAAAAACTTTTAATTCTGATGTAGTCCCATTCATTTATCTTTGCCTTCACTTCTCTTGCCATTGGAGTCAAGTTCATAAAATGTTCTTTAAAACCCAGGTCCATGATTTTAGTACCTATGTCTTCTTCTATGTACTTTATTGTTTCAGGTCTTATATTTAGGTCTTTGATCCATTTTGAATTAATTTTAGTACACGGGGACAGGCTGTAGTCGAGTTTCATTCTTTTGCATGTGGCTTTCCAGTTTTCCCAACACCATTTGTTGAAGAGGCTTTCTTTTCTGCATTGTGTGTTGTTGGCCCCTTTATCAAAGATTATTTGACTATATATATGTGGTTTTATTTCTGGGCTTTCTATTCTGTTCCATTGGTCTGAGTGTCTATTTTTTTGCCAATACCATGCTGTTTTGATTATCGTGGCCCTATAATATAGTTTAAAGTCAGGTATTGTAATGCCCCCAGCTTCATTCTTTTTCCTTAGGATTGTTTTGGCTATTCGGGGTTTTTTATAGTTCCATATAAATCTGATGATTTTTTGTTCCAGTTCTTTAAAAAATGTCATAGGGATTTTGATGGGAATTGCATTAAATTTGTATATTGCTTTGGGTAATATGGCCATTTTGATTATATTTATTCTTCCTATCCAAGAACAAGGAATATTTTTCCATCTCATTGTATCTTTTTCGATTTCCCTTAACAATGCTTTGTAATTTTCATTATATAGGTCCTTTACGTTCTTTGTTATGTTTATTCCTAGGTATTTTATTTTTTTTGTTGCAATCGTGAAGGGGATTATTTTTTTGAGTTCGTTTTCTAATATTTCATTGTTGGCATATAGAAAGGCTATGGACTTTTGTATGTTAATTTTGTATCCTGCGACCTTACTGTATTGGTTTATTGTTTCTAATAATCTTTTTGTGGAGTCCTTCGGGTTTTCGATGTATAGGATCATATCATCAGCAAAAAGTGATAGCTTTACTTCTTCTTTTCCGATATGGATGCCTTTTATTTCTTTGTCTTGTCTGATTGCTCTGGCCAGAACTTCTAGCACCACGTTGAATAAGAGTGGAGAGAGTGGACAACCCTGTCTTGTTCCTGATTTAAGGTAGAAAGTCCTCAGTTTTATGCCATTTAATAGGATGTTGGCTGATGGTTTATCATATATAGCCTTTATCATGTTGAGATATTTTCCTTCTATACCCATTTTGTTGAGAGTCTTAAACATAAAATTGTGTTGTATTTTATCAAAAGCCTTTTCTGCATCTATTGATAAGATCATGTGGTTTTTGTTCTTTGTTTTGTTGATATGGTGTATTACGTTAACCGTATTGCGTATGTTGAACCATCCTTGAGATTCTGGGATGAATCCCACTTGATCATGATGTATTATTTTTTTAATATGTTGTTGTATTCGGTTTGCCAGTATTTTGTTTAGTATTTTAGCATCTGTATTCATTAGAGATATTGGTCTGTAGTTTTCTTTCTTTGTGCCATCCTTGCCAGGTTTTGGTATGAGGGTTATGTTGGCCTCATAATACCTCATATTGCTTCTTCTTCAATTTTTTGGAAAACTTTGAGTAGAATAGGAACCAAGTCTTCTTTGAATGTTTGATAGAATTCACTAGTATAACCGTCTGGGCCTGGACTTTTATTTTTGGGGAGATTTTTAATAGTTTTTTTTTATTTCCTCCCTGCTGATTGGTCTGTTTAGGCTTTCTGCTTCTTCATGACTCAGTCTAGGAAGGTTGTATTGTTCTAGGAATTTATCCATTTCTTCTAGATTGTTGTATTTGGTGGCATATAATTTTTCATAGTATTCTACAATAATTCTTTGTATTTCTATGATGTCTGTGGTGATCTCTCCTCTTTCATTTTGGATTTTATTTATTTGAGTCCTGTGTCTTTTTTCCTTGGTGAGTCTTGCCAAGGGTTTGTCAATTTTGTTGATCTTTTCAAAGAACCAGCTCCTTGTTTTATTGATTTTTTCTATAGTTTTTCTGTTCTCTATTTCATTTATTTCTGCTCTGATTTTTATTATCTCCTTTCTTCGGCTGGTTTTGGGTTGTCTTTGTTCTTCTTTTTCTAGTTCCTTAAGGTGGGAAGTTAAGTGGTTTACTTCGGCTCTCTCTTGTTTGTTCATATAGGCCTGAAGTGATATGAACTTTCCTCTTATTACTGCTTTTGCTGCATCCCAGAGATTCTGATATGTCGTATTTTCATTTTCATTTGTCTGTATATATCTTTTGATTTCTGCACTTATTTCTTCTTTGACCCATTCATTTTTTAGAATTATGTTGTTTAGTTTCCACATTTTTGTGGGTTTTTCCCCCTCTTTTTTGCAGTTGAATTCTAGTTTCAAGGCTTTATGATCAGAAAATATGCTTGGTACAATTTCAATTTTTCTAAATTTGCTGATATTGTCTTTGTGGCCCAACATATGGTCAATTCTTGAGAATGTTCCATGTACACTAGAGAAAAATGTATACTCTGTCGCTTTGGGATGAAGTGTCCTGTAGATGTCTATCATATCCAGGTGTTCTAGTATTTCGTTTAAGGCCACTATATCTTTATTGATTCTCTGTTTGGATGACCGATCTAGAACCGTCAGAGGTGTATTGAGGTCTCCAAGTATGATTGTATTTTTGTTAGTTTTTGTTTTAAGGTCAATAAGTAGCTGTCTTATATATTTTGGTGCTCCTTGGTTTGGTGCATATATATTAAGGATTGTTATGTCTTCTTGATTCAACTTCCCCTTAATCATTATGAAATGACCATTTTTGTCTCTGAGTACTTTTTCTGTCTTGTAGTCAGCATTATTTGATATGAGTATTGCTACGCCTGCTTTTTTTTGGGTGTTGTTTGCTTGGAGTATTGTTTTCCAGCCTTTCACTTTGAATTTGTTTTTATCCTTGTTGCTTAGATGTGTTTCTTGTAGGCAGCATATAGTTGGATTTTCTTTTTTAATCCATTCTGCTACTCTGTGTCTTTTTATTGGTAAGTTTAATCCATTTACATTTAGTGTAATTATTGACACTTGTGGGTTCCCTACTGCCATTTTATAAATTGCTTTCTGTTAGTTTTGTATCTAGTTTGATTCTTCTCTTTTGTTTTTCTATCATTTGTTTTTGTTTGTTTGTGTTCCATACTTCTTTCCTCTGTTGCTACCTTTTTTAAGTCAAGTGTTTTTGTGGTGGTTTTTTTAAGGGTGGTTACCATTAAGTAATGAAAAGGGTACCTACCATATTCATTGTAGTACCCTATCTTATAAGTATTTCTGCACTTCATCATCCTTTGCTACTGTTAATCTCCATCCTCTCCCCCCTTTTTTTCCTTTGTTGTCACAGTTTAAGTTTGGTTTTATTGTGTTCTTGGTGGAGCTGTTACTTGTGGTGTTGTTTTCTTTTGTTCTTTGAATCTGGTTGGAAAACCCCCCTTAGTATTTCCTGGAGTGGGGGGTTTCTGTTGATAAATTCTCTCATCTTTTCTGTATTTGTGAATGTTTTTATATCTCCTTCATACTTGAAGGATAGCTTTGATGGGTATAGTATTCTTGGCTGAAAGTTCCTCTCTTTCAGGGCTTTAAATATTGGGGTCCACTCTCTTCTAGCTTGTAGAGTTTCTGCTGAGAAATCTGATGATAATCTAATAGGCCTTCCTTTATATGTTGTACTCTTCTTTTCCCTGGCTGCCTTGAGAATTTTTTCTTTGTCATTGGTTTGTGTCATCTTTATTATGATGTGCCTTGGAGTGGGTTTGTTGGGGTTAAGAAAACTTGGTGTTCTGTTTGCTTCTTGAATTTGAGGCTTTAGTTCCTTGCACAGGCTTGGGAAGTTCTCGTCTATTATTTGTTTGAGTATATTCTCCATTCCATTTTCTTTCTCTTCTCCCTCTGATATACCTATTATTCTTATGTTATTCTTTCTGATGGAGTCAGACAATTCCTGTAGGGCTTTCTCATTTTTTATTATTTTTGAGTCTCTTTCTTCTTCTCTCTGTTGTGCCTCAAGTTGTTTGTCTTCTATTTCACTAATCCTATCTTCAATCTGGGCTGTTCTGTTAGCTAAGCTTGTTACCTCGTTTTTCAGCTCGTGAATTGAGTTTTTCATTTCTGTTTGATTTGTTTTTATAGTTTCAATTTCCTTGGTAATATATTCTTTGTGTTCATTGAGTTGTTTTCTGATCTCCCTATATTGCCTTTCTGTGTTTTCTTGTATATCTCTGAGTATTTTTAAGATTTCTATTTTAAATTCTCTGTCATTTAGCTCCAAGGCTTCCAATATGTTAAGTCTTTTCTCCATAGATTTTTCCACATCTATTTGTGTTACCTCTCTTTCTTTTGTATCCATAATATTCGATTTTCTCTTTCTTATCGGCATCTGAGGGTGGTCTTATTGATAGCACTGAGGTGGGAGGCCGGGCTGGAGAGTTACACGTGCTAAGTGCTGAAGCCCATAGGTCAGTCACGCAGGATGGAGAAAACCAAAGGCCTGAGGCTCCAACCAGTCTCTGCGTGGCTTCTTCAGCGTTCCTGGGTTGAAGAGTCCTTTTAGTTTAGTCCAAAGTTGGTTTTTCCAGTTGATAGTTCATAAAATTAGTTTGTAATCCACATTGGTTCTGGGAGGTAGATGCTGGTACGTTCGCCTACTCCAGCGCCATCTTGTCTCTCCCTAAAGTTTTTATTTATTAATTTTTTAGAGAAAAGACAGAAAAAGGTGGGGAGGTGTGAGAAGCGTTGACTGGTAGTTGCTTCTCCTATGTGCCTTGGCCAGCAGAGCTTGGGCTTTCTAACCAGCAACCTCAGCATTTCCAGCTCGATGCTTTATTCATTGCACCACCACAGGTTAGGCTATTTATTGATTTTAGAGAGTAAAAGGAAGGGGAGTGGGGGGAGACAGACAGAGGGTGAGAGAGAGAAACATTGACTTGTTGTTCTACTTATTTAAGCATTCAGTGGTTGCTTCTGACATGTGTTCTGACCAGAAATCAAACCTACAACCTTGACAGATTGGGAAGACACTAATCCACTGAGGAGCTACCCGGGCAGGGCTCCACCCTATTCATTTTGTAAGTTAGCTCTCAATATGCCAATGTGGCTTATCTGTGTCCATGGCTAAGAACTGAAACACCTGCCAGTGCATGATGACCTGGGCCTCCTTCACTCACTCCTGCCTGACTGGAATGCAGGAGACAATAATCTTCTGAGGACACAGTGGATTCATGAAATAGGCCATCAAGCCTAGAAATACTTGAGCTTTAGTGCTGATTAAGCTTAAGCTAAATAAAATGTTGAAGCTTCTTCCTAAAACAGGCTTTCCTAAATTTATAAAATATAATGTGCAAGTTTTTTACCTGTCTTTCTCCACCAATAGCCAGCTACCTGTCTATAAAAACACAACAACCATTACTGACAGACACCAGACAGAGGCCACAGTTAGACTCAGGACCCCAGACACAGACCCTATGTTTCTTCACCTAAACAATAGACCCCAAACCAAAAGTAGGACCCTGGGCCCCAAACCAAACACTGTACTTTAGACCCAGGTCAGACCCTGAAACCCAAATGCCAGGCACCACAGACTGACACAAGAATTTGGACATCTTATATGTAGAGCTGCATGTGGGTCCCACACAGATGCCACAAAGCTCAAAACAGATTTAACCACAGGTGCCACAGACTGAATCCACATCTGTAACCCAGTCTTCACAGCCAAACTACAAACATGGAGCCAGACAACGGACCCAAGTTTCCACACAACAGATGCAGGATCTCAACCAGATTCTTACAATGTAAGGATCAGCTGGGACTCAATACAAAAAACTCATGATTTTCTGAGTCTAAGCAGCTAGCTTCTCAGATGTGTCTTTATGCTAGTGTAAATGAAGCACTACATAATTCTACCAAACCCTGCAAAAATTAACCCAAACAGCTGACAGTGAACAAAAAGAACAGTAACCCCAGCTTGCAGAGGTCCACATCTCAGCTGCAGCACTTCCCTGAAGTTAGTTTCTCATCCTTTATCTTCACATGCCCAGCTCATTGACAGGATGAGGGATAAAAAACAGACAAACAAACACATTTTCCTTGTACCTTGTAAGTCCCAACAGCTGTGGTAATAACCAAATCAACTAAATCAAATGAACAAGAGATACTCAACATATAATACATGCTCAAGGTTAACTCATATTTATACAAGACAATAAAGTAACAGGGAGTCCTCTCACAGGAAGAAGGCTCTGCCTTGTGAAAGTAAGGGGTCATGCTCATAAGCTCTGGGTCCAGTCATTGTGGAAGGTGTCTCACCTGACACAGGGAGTCCTGTCACATTGGTTCTGTTCCCTGTGAGCATAGGAAATAGGCCCACCAGAGAGAAGGGGGGTCCTGTCACATCAGGTCTGGAACCTATGAGTATGAGGGGAGGTCCCTCCCTGAGAGAGTAAGGAGGGTATCACATCATTTTTTATCCACATGAGTGCAAGGACAGGTCTTTCTCTGAGAGCATAGGGCATCCTGTCACATCTGCTCTACATCATTTGATGGTGTGGAAGGGTCACAACTGAGAGAGTAGAGGGTCTGGATTTGGTCACACTGGCTCTGGACCCTGTGATGTAAGAATGGATCCTACCACAGGAGTCATGGTAGAGCAGGACTGGGTCTTCTGACTGTGTTGAGGGGCCCCACCTAGGAGCGGGTCATGTGAGCTATGGATTTTGTCTCCATGGAGAAGAGTCCCACCTGACAGAGTGTTAAACTTTCTCCCATGTGCTTTAGTTTCTACCATTATGGAGACACAGACATCCAGAGCTGGGGGTAATGGGAGGTGCCTTGGACATTCACTGTGTCCCTGCAACATAACAATGGCAGATGCTCGATAAACAGGCTCTGTTCCCAAGGTGCACACTAGATGGCAGCAGAAAAAAGTGTTCCTGGCAGCATGCACCAGAGTGTGCGTGAGGTTCAGCTCAGACAGCCAGACAGCATGGAGAATCCAGTCACATTGGCTCTGCCTCCTCTGAGTGTGTCCAGGGGTCTACCCTAAGGGAATATGGAGCCCTGATACATCAGATCTGACCCTGTGATTAGCAGCAGGTGTCCCACCTGAGACTAGGGGGTCCTGTCAACTGCAGCGACCAGTAAATGCTTACATAAATGGAACAACAAATCTCTCTCTCTTATCAATATTTTTTTTAAAAGCTGAAGGCCTGGCTACTGGAATTGGCAGCGACTGATGCTGCTGGATTCTGCTGTCTCTTCCTCTCTGTGGGGAAAATGGGAGCCCAGACACATCACTAGGCAGCTCCTCGATTGTGGTTTTCATTCCATTCCCCTTCCTCAGACTCTCTCTCTCTCTCTCTCTCTCTCTCTCTCTTTCTTCTCTCTCTCCTTCCATGACCTCGTCGCACCCAGGCTCTCTGTTCTGAAAGCCTCAGTCCTCTCTTATTGCACCTTACTCTACCACAGGCACGCACCCCCCTCTCCCTTACCCACCTCTTCATAGCTCCCCTCAAGGCAGCCCCGTCCTCCTTCCAAACACAGGCCATAGCCCCTTTCCTTTTCACCCCGGGTTTCTTCAGTCCTGAAGTGATGCGGCTATGCCCCGCTTCCACCTCTGCCTACACTACACCCCTCACCTGGCCCAGCCTGGGCCCTTCTCTCACCTCCTACCAGAGCTGTGCTCCTTCCCCCACTGTCTCGCCTCCTCCCCTCCCCCACCTGGCAGCATCCTAGTCACTTGTTTCTCTGGAGATTACTTGTCTGGACATCACCACCCTCTCCATCAAAGTTCCTCTCCTAAAACTTTGGCAGCCTGTGCCCTGTCTGGCTTGACACGCTGAATGACTTCTGCCACCACATCTGCCCATGCAGATTCATCTGCACTGGGCATCTCAGGTCCTGACACCGCTGGGCGGGAAAAGCAGAGGAGAAACAGGCAAAGGCTGGGGGAGGCTGTGATCTGAGAAGTGCTTCTGGAACCTGGCCAGCTGGGAGTGGCTTCAGGACCAGTGAGCCCTGACCTGAGCTGAGCAGCTGGGGCAGGGCTGCTGGCAGTGGCCTGGCCGGACTCATGCTGGCTGAAGTGCACCCCTCACCCCAGACCCAAATACCACTCACAGGCTGGCGACAAGCCATATCCAGTTCTCTCCTTGCCCTTGACCTCAGGGCGCCCTCTGCCCAGCACAGACCTGCTGGAGCCAGGAAGAAAGAAGTGGCTCCAGGTCTCTCCTAACTTGTTTCTGGAGGCTCCTGCTGCCCATGAGATGCTGGGCTGGAGTATGGAGAAACAATTCTCCTCCAGGCCTTTCCTGCCCAACATTCTGGCTAAAGCTTGGGTGGAAATTCAGCCACAGATGACCCTTTTCATCACACAAGCTACTGCAGCTGGGATGCGAAATCCTGCTCACGGTCTTTCCTGGCCAGTGAACTGAAGACTCACTGTGCTCTTCACACCCTGGCCTGAGCAAGGAGGAAGAATTCACCAGCCAGTCTCCCCTTCCTGTTTTCCCATGACCTTCTCAAAGAGATGCATGCAGAGGAGATAAATATTCATCTCTGGTCTCTCCTCATCTCTTAGCAGAAACATCTGCTCTGCCCTTACATACTGACCTCAAGCCTCCATGGAAAACTTGCCACAAGTTCAGCCACATTCTTCTCCAGACATTCCCTCTTCTCCTTTATGGTTGCTGGGAATTGGGATAGAAAGTCTGCCTCCAGGTATCCCTCACCCCTCACCCCAGGACACCAAATATCAGACATGTGGATCCAGAGAACAAACCTCTCAGGGTCTTTCTCCTATCGCTTATAAAAGTCCTCCTTTCTGGAGCTTGGAACATGCACCTAGGCTCTGGACTTGGCTCTGCTGCCTGGAAGCTTGTGAGATTGGACCTTGCCATGCTCAATAAACTGGGACCACAAGTAGTGTGCTTCTGAATCTGCTTTGCATCTATAGAAGAGGCTCACAAAAATTGGTCCCAAGAGAATAGCTCATCTAAATTGGGACATGAAGCATGTACCACATAAATAGCCTGGGTACACTTTTTGGGTCCTCACAAGCTGCCTGTAGCTGTTCTCCACTCTCTCATCTCAATCCCTTCCACTTGCCTAATATCCCCTGGACCACATTGCTCACTTTACATTTGGATTCTGATATATGGACAAAAATAGAGCCCTTGTCTACTAAGAGGGACCCCACCCAAAGTGTAAAAAACAGCTGGAAGAACAGCTATTCTGCTACAGACTGGATTTCCTCATCTTCCTTTTTTGTTCCACCCATGCACTCACTAGGTCCACATGGTGGCGACTGGAGGATAATAACTACCTGCTCGTAGCAGGCTACATGGGGAAACCTACCTTCCTCATAACCCTACACCTTTTCCTTGCTCCCTATCTCACCTTGCCATTGAGGAAGTTGATGGGGAGGTTCCACATTCATCCAACCCAGCAGAAGGGATGGTCATTCCAGAGCTGACTCATTCAATGTGTTCTGACTATAAGCCCCAGAATGTGAACAAATATTTCCCCCATAACATTACACAAAATAGTAGAATGGAAAGTCACTGACGGCAGGGACATGCGTTACTAGTACAGTGTCTGGTATATGATGGGCACTTTGAAAGGCTTTAAGAGCACGAAAGGAAGGAGAGACAGAAAAAAAGATGAAAAGAAGGGTGATAGAGAAATCCAGGGAGGGAAAGAGCAAGAGAGGAAGAAATAAAGAGAAAAACAAATCATAGCTAAAGAGAAAAAATGGGGGAGAAAAGAGAGAGAGATTAATCACAACTATATACATTCATATTCTTTGAGATACTAAGTTTATGATAAAAGTTCTCAGCATTTACCAAGCATTCAGAAAATATTTTTACAGCATTAAAGAATAAATGGAAATTACAGGCTCCACAATGTTGAATTTCTTGGACTTCTGAACTTCCTTAATTTGATAAACATAATCAAGGGACAACTTGAAAATAATGTGCCTCTCTGTCCACCTGCAGGTCTACCTGTAGAACGGTACCAAATGTCACAAATTGGTACTGTTCTTCATGTAAGTCAGTGCTTATGGAATGAACAGAATGCTGGAGCTATTGGAGACTTTAGGCACCACGGAGTAATCTGATCCCTTTATTTTACAAATAAGGAACAAGAAGCCAAGAGATAAAAAGCAATTAACACAAGACTTTCTGTTTCTGGTTTTACAAGTAAGAAGCTGGAAATTATGCCCATCTTCACAGGATAAAAAAGCTAAACAAGGTGAAAATAAACTACTCCTTCTGGATCCAACAAAGAATTGAAGTCAGAGGGGAAAACCAATGTCTCAATGATTGTATAGACATTTGACCATGAGGAATAAAAGCATATCAGAGCAAATGCCTGTAGCTGCAGCCAATATCAGACTTTATTTAAGAACTCTCAAAGTATGGTGGTTCCTCAAAAAACTGAAAATAGAACTACCTTATGACCCAGCAATCCCTCTACTGGGTATATACCCCAAAAACTCAGAAACATTGACTTGTAAAGACACATGCAGCCCCATGTTCATTGCAGCATTGTTCACAGTGGCCAGGACATGGAAACAACCAAAAAGCCCATCAATAGATGACTGGATAAAGAAGATGTGGCACATATACACTATGTAATACTACTCAGCCATAAGAAATGATGACATCGGATCATTTATAGCAAAATGGTGGGATCTTGACAACATTATACGGAGTGAAATAAGTAAATCAGAAAAAAACAGGAACTGCATTTTTCCATACGTAGATGGGACATAAAAGTGAGACCAAGAGACATTGATAAGAGTGTGGTGGTTACCGGGGGAGGGGGGAGAGGGAGAGGGAAGGGGGAGGGGGAGGGGCACAAAGAGAACTAGATAAAGGGTGACAGGACAATCTGACTTTGGGTGATGGGTATGCAACATAATTGAACTTTAAGATAACCTGGACATATTATCTTTAAATATATGTATCTTGATTTACTGATGTCACCCCATTAAAAATAAATACAATAAAAAAAAGAACTCTCAAGTGGGTCCAAGGTGGTGGCACATGTGGACGCTGAACTTGCACACTCACCAAAACCCATTTAATTTACCCCTTTACTTAGAACAATTCCTCCTGAAAGACAACTGAGGAACAATTAAACAGCTTCTGCACAACAAGCTAGAGAGAGAGAAAGAGAGAGAGAGAGGGTGCATAAAGAAGGCTGAGAAAACATGAGAGCTCTGCAGGAGGTGAAGGATCAGCTCAGGACCAAAGAGACCAGTGAGTGCTACTGTTTACATCTCCCAGACAGGAGGATAGAAGACAGTAGCTCCATCCAGATTCTATGGCCACCTGCAGGGCGCTGCAGCACATCCCCAGTCACCCTCCTGGAGATAAATACAACAGAATAAGGAGGGCAGCTTAGCTTGTGTAAAGAAAGCTGCTCTTCCCAGATATCAACCCAGCAGGTAGGTATGGCAGGGCAACATTTCACCCACTGAGCTGCCTGTGCATGTGGGCATCCCCCTTCTACAGAGAGTGCAAAGCTAGCAAAATACTCTGGTACCAGCTGCAGGACTATATGACCCAGATAAAGTGCAGAAATTGTGGGTTCCTACTGGTATTACCCCCCTGAAAAATGGGGAGCCAGCAAATGGGCTATGCTCTGCACACTGGACTGCCTGATCAGAGAAAGTGCAAAAATTGGAAGCTGCTGTCACTCACACTGGTTGGGCTGCTCTACCCAAAGAAAGCACAAAGCTAGCAAAACCTTGTGGCCCGGTGTGGAGTGAGGGGGGCAATGCTGTGCATGTGCACAGGGCTGCCAAGCCCCGAGTAGGTGAAGAATGAACAAATTAAGGCTGTGTGTGCACCCAGGCTACTCCACCAGGACAAAGGGTGGATCTAATGGGGGGTGAGATACAAGAAAGCAATCAGGTAACCCAGCGCAGACCATGCTCTGACAGATAATTAAAACAGAACACACAAAGCACACACCACGCAGCCCCTTTTACACCAGGAGCCCTGCCCAGATTAAATGTGGAAGGTGGCTCACACACCCCAGGCGGCCCATTCAAAACTCATTCAGGTCAGGTGACAGGACAGGCACTGCATGCACCTCCCCCAACCACAACCAGCAGGCTGAAACTATTCAACACACAATGTAACAAAGACAACATTTTCAAGACTGGGCGAGATGACTATTTTTTTCAACTCAAAGGAACAAAACCAGAAAGTCAAACAAAATGGGGAGACAGAAGAATATATACCCCCAATGAAAAAAGAAGAAAAAACTCGGGAGAAATGTCCTAATTAAATGAAGATGGTTAATTGGACAGATAAAGAATTCAAAGCAAACAGTCATAACGATGTTCAATAAACTTGAGAGTAGAATAGAGGAACTCAAGAGAGCGCTTGAACAACAAGAAAATGTAATAAGCTCATCTGACTTGAGCATGGAATCACCAGCTTGAGCACGGGGTCATAGACATGACCCAATGGTCTTCGGTTGAGCCCAAAGGTCGCTGTCTTAAAGCTCGAGTGGCTGACTTGAGCAAGGAGGTCACTGACTTGGCTGGAGTCACTGGCCTGGACGATCCTTTCTTCCCTGAAGTTGGCCCCACGTGTTCCCTTCGGGACTGTATAGCCAGGAGCCAGGGCCAGAGCCACCATCACAGCAGCCTTCTGGTCCATGCAGGTTCACATTGGATTTGGACAGTCGGCAAAGAAACAGCGGAGCCAAAAACTGGTGGGCCATAGCCTTTAATTCTAGCTTTGCACCCGGCGGGCAAGTAAAAATACACACTGGGCTCCAAAACCCAGTCACATTCAGTGCTCACAAAGCTACTGACTTATTCGAGTATTTCTAGAATCAAAGGTTTCTAGCTCACCAGACTTATTCACCTCTGTTCCCCATCTCCTTCCTTATCCCAGATACAAACTCTACACAAACTGGCATCTCACTCAGCACTCCGCCATTTTGGTTGCTTCTCCTGGCCTCCTCCACGTGGCCTTTCTCTGCTCTCCTCTGCTCTCTCTTCTAATCTCAGGAACCAAGAGCCAACTCTCGTTCCGCCCTCATTTTATATTGTAGCTTCACAACCTCTAATCCAATATACAAAGTAGGGAAGTCCCTAATACAAAGTCACTTCTCTGAGGCATGATTGGATTGTACCACCCCACATCAAAAAGGGTGGGAAAGGCTTAATCCCAAAACCAAGCCCCAGGCTACAAGGATTTTCAACACACATTAATATCACCTGGGTGACGGCCTCCTTGTGTTATCTTTAACAAAGTGAGCATAATACACTTTATCCGCCCAACAGGGACACCCCAGCGCAAGCACACACGGACGCAAATGCACGCCCCTGGGCCAAGCAGTCAGCCTCATCGCCATCTCCCGCTCAGACACGTCGGGGCTGGGCCTGCGGGGTGGCTGGAGCAGGGACAAGATGGGATTTTGCGGGGTGGGGAGGGCGGCGCTGAGGGAGCGGCAGAGCACTGAGGGAACTGGGGAAGCCTGGACCCAGCGGGGCAAGCTGCGGTTCCCGCCGGCTGCTGCTGGGAGTCACGTGGCCGCGTCTTCACCCAGGCCCCCAAAGCCTTCAGGGACATCCATGCCTCCTTCTCCCGGGAGGGGTGGCTGCCATGGGTGAGTGGGAGAAGGTGCGATGCCCCAACGTGGAGAGAAATCAGGACGCGCTGCTGCGCACAGGTGATGGGGCACGGGAACCAGGGTGTGGGATCCGGGGGGGGGGGCTGGAAGGCCCACCTTGGTGGGGACTGCTCCCTCAAGCACTTCGCTTTGGGGACCAAAATTTTATTTCTCCCCAGGCCTCAGAGCCCCTCGAACTGCTTTCATGGTTCACCGCTGGCAGGACACCAAACCCCTGCGGAGAACACTGAGGACTCCCATGAAGAATGGATTCGGAAGCAGCGAGGTGAGGGGCCACAGGCATGGCGCTGCCCTTTTGAAACTGACGGGTGGTCAGGTCCCAGTGTCTCAAGAGCTAAGGTGGGACAGAGCTTGCGTTTAGCAAACAAGCGCGATGCAAAAAGTGCATTGTGCAGTAAGGGGAAGTTTTGCTACGCTGCTTCCATGTGTAAATAATTACACATATTTATAGATGTGTTAATGAGCAGGAACAGTAGAGAAGTATAAAAGCACGTAAGAAATAACTTATTCAGAGCACTTGTCATCACAAGATAATGAGGAAGGTCTGGCTGATGAGCAGTGTGCTCCAGAACAGGGCTGTCTGGGCAGTGCCGGCCACATTGCACATGGGAAAGGATTAAACGTGGTGATTAAGGCAGGCAGCTGGGGTTGTGAGCCAGGGACCATTGTATCAGGCCCTATGTCAACCATCTCTTCAATATGTCTGGAAAACACTCTAGTTAAAAATTGGGTAAGAGAAAATTATTTGTAGATTTCAGTTCCTCTGAGTCCTTTAGAAAGGCTAATAAGTGTGACCTAGGTGTGTGGGGTGGATTTTGGATAGGCCTGGATATAATCTCTACTACATTCAGAGTGAATTTAGCACTGGAGATTTGGGAAAATCTTACAAATTCTCTGAGCTCTTGAATACTAATGTGTAAGGTGAGGATACGTGCATATATTCTTTGAAAGTGTTCAATTCAATTTATTTATTTGCATATGTATTTGTTTATATTTTAGGTAAGATGAGGAGAGATAATAAGGCTGTCTCTCGAATGCACTCTTACCGGGATCTACCTGGCAACCACAATTTTTGAATACTGAGCTGGTTTTTAGCACCTCAGAATGATGTGCTCCAGCTAACCAAGCCATCCTCAGTGCCCAGGTCCAATGCTAGAACCAATTGAGCTGCTGGCTGCACAAAAGAAAGAAGGAGAGAAGTGGGAGAGTGAGGGGTAGAAAAGATGGTGGCTTCTCCTATGGACCCTGAATGGAATCACACCTGGGACATACAATGGGCCAACACTCTATCCACTGAGCCACTGACTAGGGCAGAGCGTCGCCCCCTGGTGGGCGTGCCAGGTGGATCCTGGTCGGGCGCATGCGGAAGTCTGTCTGACTGTCTCTCCCCGTTTCCAGCTTCGGAAAAATACAAAAAATATATACATATATATATAGCATATGTCCTCAACATATAAATCTCTATGCTACACAAAATTTAGGCACTGGAAAAAATTTTTTTTAATTTATTTATTAAATTTAATGCAGTGACATTGATAAATCAAGGTACATATGTTGAGAGAAAACATCTCCAGATTATTTTGACATTTGATTGTGCCGCATACCACTCCCCCAAAGTTAAATTTTCTTCTGTCACCTTCTATCTGATCTTCTTTGTGCCCATCCCCTCCCCCAACCCCTCCCTCCCTCTTCACACCATCCCCCCTCCCCCCACCCTGTTGCCATCACATGTCTCTTGTTCATGTCTCTGAGTCTCATTTTTATGTCCCTTCTATGTATGGATTCAAGTACTTCTTAGTTTTTTTTCTGATTTACTTATTTCACTCCGTATAATGTTATCAAGGTCCATCCATGTTATTGTAAAGGATCCGATGTCATCATTTCTTATGGTTGAGTAGTACTCCATAGTATATATGTACCAAAGCTTTTTAATCCACTCGTCCTCTGATGGACACTTGGGTTGTTTCCAGATCTTCGCTATTGTGAACAATGCTGCCACAAACATGGGGGTGTATTTCTCCTTTTTGAGCCGTTCTATGGTGTCCTTGGGTTATATTCCTAAAAGTGGGATAGCTGGGTCAAAAGGGAGTTCGATTTTCAGTTTTTTGAGGAATCTCCATACTGTTTTCCACAGAGGCTGCACCAGTCCGCATTCCCACCTGCAGTGCAGGAGGGTTCCCTTTTCTCCACATCCTCGCCAGCACTTATTCTGTGTTGTTTTGTTGATGAGCGCCATTCTGACTGGTGTGAGGTGATATCTCATTGTGGTTTTAATTTGCATTTCTCTAATGATTAGTGATGTTGAGCATTTTTTCATATGCCTGTTGGCCATCTGTATGTCCTCTTTGGAGAAGTGTCTATTCATCTCTTTTGCCCATTTTTGGATTGGATTGTTTGTCTTCCTAGTGTTGAGATTTACGAGTTCTTTATAAATTTTGGTTATTAACTCCTTATCAGACGTATTGTCAAATATGTTCTCCCATTGTGTAGTTTGTCTTTTTATTCTGTTCTTGTTGTCTTTAGCTGTGCAAAAGCTTTTGAGTTTGATATAATCCTATTTGTTTATCCTGTCTTTTATTTCACTTCCCCATGGAGATAAACCATCAAATATATTTCTCCGAGATATGTCGGAGAGCTTACTGCCTAAGTTTTCTTCCAAGATGCTTATGGTTTCACGGCCTACATTTAAGTCTTTTATCCATTTTGAGTTTATTTTTGTGAGTGGTGTAAGCTGGTGATCTAGTTTCATTTTTTTGCAGGTAGCTGTCCAATTTTCCTAACACCATTTGTTAAAGAGGCTGTCTTTACTCCATTGTATTTTCTTGCCTCCTTTGTCAAATATTAGTTGTCCATAGAACTGTGGGTTTATTTCTGGGTTCTCTGTTCTGTTCCATTGATCTATATGCCTGTTCTTTTGCCAGTACCAGGCTGTTTTGAGTACAATGGCCTTGGAGTATAACTTGATATCAGGGAGTGTGATACCTCCCACTTTATTCTTCTTTTTCAAGATTGCTGAGGCTATTCGTGTTCTCTTTTGGTTCCATATAAATTTTTGGAATATGTGCTCTATATCTTTGAAGTATGTCATTGATATTTTAATTGGTATTGCATTGAACTTATAGATTGCTTTGGGTAATAGATATTTTAATGATGTTTATTCTTCCTAACCATGAGCACGGTATATGCTTCCACTTGTTTGTATCTTCCTTTATTTCTTTTATCAATGCTTTGTAATTTTCTGAGTACAAGTCTTTAGTCTCCTTGGTTAAGTTTAATCCTAGGTACTTTATTTTTTTTGGTTGTAATTGTGAAGGGGATTGTTTCCTTAATTTCTCTTTCTGACTGTTCATTGTTGGTGTATAAAAATGCCTCTGATTTCTGAGTATTGATTTTATATTCTGCCACTTTGCTGAATTCATTTATCTGGTCCAGTAGCTTTTTGACTGAGACTTTAGGGTTTTCTATATACAATATCATATCACCTGCAAATAATGATAGTTTTACTTCTTCTTTTCCCACTTGAATTCCTTTTATTTCTTCTTCTTGTCTGATAGCTGTGGCTAGGGCTTCCAGGACTGTGTTAAATAAGAGTGGTGAAAGGGGGCACCCCTGCCTTGTTCCTGATCTTAAGGGTATTGCTTTTACTTTTTGCCCATTGAGTATGATGTTGGCTGTGGGTTTCTCATAGATGGCTTTTATCATGTTGAGGTATGTTCCCTGTATTCCCACTTTGCTGAGAGTTTTGATCATGAATGGGTGCTGGATTTTATCAAATGCTTTTTCTGCATCTATTGAAATTATCATATGGTTTTTCTCCTTCTTTTTGTTTATGTGATGAATCACATTGATTGATTTACGAATATTGTACCAGCCTTGCCTCCCCAGAATAAATCCCACTTGATCATGGTGTATGATTTTTTCCATATGTTGTTGGATCCGGTTTGCTAATATTTTGTTGAAGATTTTAGCATCTATATTCATCAGAGATATTGGCCTATAATTTTCTTTCTTTGTGTTGTCTTTGCCTGGTTTTGGAATCAGAATTATGCTAGCCTCATAAAAGGAGCTTGGAAGTCTTCCTTCCTCTTGACATTTTGAAATAGTTTGAGAAGGATAGGAGTTAGTTCTTCCTTGAATATTTGGTAGAATTCTGTTGTGAAGTCATCGGGCCCTGGACTTTTCTTTGTTGGGAGTTTTTTAATAACTGTTTCGATCTCATTTGTTGTAATCAGTCTGTTTAGGTTTTCTGATTCTTCCAGATTGAATTTTGGAAGATTGTATGTTTCAAGGAATTTGTCCATTTCATCTAGGTTGTCTAGTTTTTTGGCATACAGTTCTTCATAGTATTTTCTTACAATATTTTGTATTTCTGTTATATCAGTTGTTATTTTTCCTCTCTCATTTCTAATTTTATTTATTTGAGTTCTCTCTCTCTTTTTCTTGGTGAGTCTAGTTAAAGGTTCATCAATCTTGTTTACCTTTTCAAAAAACCAGCTCCTAGTTTCATTGATCTTCTGTATTGTTTCTTTAGCCTCTATGTCATTTATTTCTGCTCTGATCTTTATTATTTCCTTCTTTCTACTACATTTGGGCTTTACTTGCTGTTCTTTTTCTAAATCTTTTAGATGCAGGGTTAAGTTATTTATTTGAGCTTTTTCTAGCTTCTGAAAGTGTGCCTGTAGTGCTATGAACTTCCCTCTCAGCACTGCTTTTACTGTGTCCCATAAATTTTGAGTTGCTGTATACTCATTGTCATTCATTTCTAGGAATTTTTAAATTTCTTCTTTGATCTCATTCTTAATCCATTCATTATTTAACAACCTGCTATTTAGTTTCCATGTGTTTGAGAATTTTTGAGTTTTTCTGTTGTAATTCATTTCTAGTTTCATGCCGTTGTGATCGGAGAAAGTGCTTGATATGATTTCAGTCTTCTTAAATTTGTTGAGAGCACTTTTGTGCCCTAATATGTGGTCTATCCTAGAGGATGTACCATGAGCACTTGAAAAGAATGTATATTCTGCTGCTTTAGGGTGAAAGGTTCTGAAGATATCTATTAAATCGAGTTGATCTAGTGTTTCCAATAAGTCTGCTGTTTCTTTGATAATTTTCTTTCTTGAGGATCTATCTAGTGATGTTAGTGGGGTATTGAAATCCCCTACTATTATAGTATTGCTGTTGATCTCGCCCTTTAAATCTATCAAAGTCTGCTTAATATATTTAGGTGCTCCTATATTAGGTGCATAGATATTTATAATAGTTATATCTTCCTGTTGGATTACTCCCTTTATCATTATGTAGTGGCCTTCTTTATCTCTTATTATATCCTCTGTTTTAAAGTCCAATTTGTCTGATATAAGTATAGCTACCCCAGCTTTTTTTTCATTTCCGTTTGCATGAAACGTCTTTTTCCATTCTTTTACCTTCAATCTATGTGTGTCTTTTGTTCTAAGGTGTGTCTCTTGTAGACAACATATGTATGGGTCCTGTTTTCTTATCCACGCAGCTACCCTATGTCTTTTGATTGGATCATTTAATCCATTTACATTTAAGGTTATTATTGATATGTAGTTGTTTATTGCCATTATCTTCTTTAAAGGTGTATTTTTTTTTTTTTGCTGTATTCTTTTCCCACTTTGATCTGTTTACACCAGGCCCCTTAATATTTCCTGCAGCATTGGTTTGGTTGTAATGAATTCCTTGAGTTGTTTTTTGTCTGGGAAGCTTTTTATTTCTCCTTCGATTTTAAATGATAGCCTTGCTGGATAAAGTAGTCCTGGTTGTAGGTTCTTGTTCTGCATTACTTTGAATATTTCTTGCCATTCCCTTCTCGCCTCAAGTGTTTCTGTTGAGAAGTCAGATGTCATCCTTATGGGGGTTCCTTTGTAGGTGATAACTTTTTTTCTCTTGCAGTTTTTAATATTTTCTCTTTATCATTTAGCTTTGGTATTTTAATTATGATGTGTCTTGGTGTAGGTTTCTTTGGGTTTCTCTTTAATGGAGTCTTCTGTGCTTCTTGGATTTGTGAGAGTTTCTCTTGCATTAATTTAGGGAAGTTTTCAGCTATGATATGATTGAACAAAGTCTCTATCCCTTGTTCTTTTTCTTCTTCTTCAGGAACCCCTATGATGCGGATGTTATTTCTCTTCATGTTGTCACAGAGCTCTCTAAGAGTTTCCTCTGACTTTTTGAGTCTTTTTTCTCTTTTCTTCTCTGCTTTCATGCCTGCATTCCAGTTGTCCTCTAACTTGCTGATTCGATCCTCTGCTCTATCTATCCTGTTTTTAATTCCTTCCATTGTGGTCTTTATTTCTGATATTGTATTTGTCGTCTCCAACTGATTCTTTTTTTTATACTTGTTATTTCTTTATTTAGGTTTTCAAACTGCCCCTCCATTGTTGTTCTAAGATCCCTAAGCATCCTTACAATCATTATTTTGAACTCCGCATCTGGAAGTTTGATTATTTCCATATCACTCAGTTCATCTCTCGAAGGTGTCTCTTGTGGTTTTATTTGGATTGCACTCCTTTGTCTTCTCATCCTCTTTTTTTTGTTTTATTTGTAGAGTTGGTTGAGTCTAGGCTTGGTGTTTTCTGCCTCCAGTTTTCAGTTGTGTTATTTCTAGGTCTTCTTGGGTTGGTATCAGCTGTTATCTGTAATCCACTTTCGGATTTGGGCAGCTTTGAAATCTTGATTTGTTCGTTTTCTTAACAGGTGATAGTCTTGTTTACTGATCTCAGCAGGGGGCTCCCTTGAAACTGTATCCAGGAATGCGTTGGGTGTAACCTGAGACTCTGAAGGCCTCTTTAGCCAGCTAGACTCACTAGGGGCAGGGTGTTTTCTCAGCTTCAGTAGGGGGAGGTGTATCTCAGATCTCCATGGAGACCTGAGTTACTGCCCCTCCTTCCCACTTTTTTTTTCAGCTGTGTCTTGTTGCGCTGATTGGAGCTGGAGAAATATCCGGAGGTCTCTAATCCAGAAGCACTTCAGCTCTGTTTTTTGAAAGGTTCAGTCCCTCCCCCAGCTTTGGCCACCTCCAGCATGGATGAGTCAGCCCTTTTACCTCCTCTCCTGCATTCCTTATCCCCTCACAGTCTGTCCCTCTCCCTGTCCTCTCCACTTGGGAGATAAGCTGGTCCTTTCAATGCACCTCGCTCCCTGGTCCCCAGGCAAGTGGCTGTGAGCAGTAGTTTCTGCTCCCCTCATCCGAGATCCTCTCTGGGCTCTCAGCCCCCCCCCTCTGTTCCAGCAAGCAGAGAAGGTTCAGGGGCTCCCTTCCAGGACACCAGGACCCCTGTGATTTCCTTTTTGCTCCTTGGTTTTTGAGAGACGTTCTTGCAGTTCAGAGTTGGTTTTTCATGCTGACTTTTCCTAAATTGATTTGTATTCCAGTTTGGGGGTGAGAGCTGGGCATCTGTGCATCCGCCTACTCTGCTGCCATCTTTTTCTATGAACTCCTGGAAAAAAATTTTGAAGGCCTGATAACACTTTAATTGATCTGATGAACATTATTTTAGCAAGTCCTTACTATATTCCAGTTTAGAAAAAGATATTCATTATTAAAACAGATCATATAACCCATCTTCTTATGGAGGGCAAATTGCAGAGAGAGTGAAACAATTGATTTTAGAAATGTTTAACTATAATTTTTCTTTTTTTCCAGAAGTACACAGTGCCAGGATACCTAAACCAAGGATAGCCTAGAAATGTGAGGGAAGCAAATTATCCCAGCCTCACTTCTAACTAGAAATGAGTTCTGAGGCCTGCAGAGCAATGATCATTAACCACTATCCTAGGGGCTCTTTTATCAGAGGCTACAGAATGTGAATAAGCTGTTATTGTTCTTTATGATTTTGCTAAGATAAAGACACCTCCAAGTCCTGATATGTTGTCTCAGCGGTAGAGCATCAGCCTGATCATGGAAGTCTGGGGTTTGATTCCCAGCCAGGGCACACATAAGTGCTCATCTGCTTCTCTATTCTTCCTCCTCACCTTTATCTCTATCTCTCTTTTCCCCTCCCATAACCAAGGCTATATTGGAGCAATGTTGGCCTGAGCACTGAGGATGGCTCCATGGCCTCTGCCTCAGTTGCTAGAATGGCTTCAGTTGCAGCGGTGCAATGCTGAGATGGGCTGAGTATCTCCCCCTGGTGGGCATTCCAGGTGGATCCCAGTTGGGCGCATGCTGGAGTTTTTCTCTCTGCCTCCCCATTTCTCACTTCAGTGGGGCAGGGAGACCTCTAGTTTTTTTGGGAACCTGGCTAAGGCATCAAATATTACCTAAATAAAATGTGAGGAGAATGGAGAGAGGCCTCTCAATAAAAGATGAACTTGCGTTGAGTATTGAATGATGTGAACTAATCTAGACACAGAGTCCAACATCAAGTAGCAAGTTCTGTGATATAAACGATACCTGATTTAGTTTAGAGAAGCTAGAGGTCCCTTGGTTTTATGGCCAATCAGGGTGGAGGTTACATCTGGAATTGGCTTTGGAAAATGGTATTGGGCAGGATGATCATTGTAAGCAGGACCTGGAGATAGGAAGTAGTATAACATTGTGAGAGGCACAGACATTAAACAAAAGGTTCTTCAGGAGCACTGTGGGAGTGGATGACATCAGAGCCCAAGTGTCAGGTGCAGAGCTGGACATGGATCTGAGAGGTAATAGGAACTCATCATCTGTGTGTTTCTTTTCTTTCACCTGCCTCAATCCCAGGTATGTGAACTGTGCCCGGGATGATGAAGAGCAGAACCTGGTGGCCTTTCAGTATATCAGGCAGATTTTCTACCGAAACTGCCAGGCCATCAAGCCAGACTGTGAGTTGCTAGTCTGGTATGGTGACGAGTATGGCCAGGAGCTGGGCATCAACTATGGAAGCAAGTAGAAGAGAGAGCCCTCAACACCTAGAGGTGAGAACAACCATTCTTCAAAATGGAAAGAAAAAAGAGAACTCTCCTTAGAACTGTTCAGGGTACACTCTAAATTCAGTAAGATTTTGAATCAGATGGTTCAGAAAGATTCATTTCTTATGCCTTTGATTCTTAGGAGTATTCTTTATATTTTTTACTTTTTTATTTTTTTCTTTATTTTTAAAATTTAATTAATTGTGGGTTTTTTTAAGGACTATAAAAGTTATATTTATTCACAATGCTACACTTATTGCATTCCCTTAGAAAAATGGAGAACTGTTTATGTATCCAATTTGCACATATAAAACTTCATATAAATTATGTGTAGCACATAAAGGCCTCTGTAACAGCTAAAATCCTGACACTATAATTGGGGTAATCCTGCTGCAAGGTGTCCAGTTTATCAAGTCTGTCCATAGAAAATTAAACACTGGAATTACAGTCAGTCTCGTGACTCACATGTAGAAATGATTTTAAAGTATAATAAAATAAAACTTTTAATTCTCTGAAACTCAAAAAAGGTAAACTGGAAGGGGATACATTTTGTTACTCATTTCAATTTAACATGACAAATTCACACCTCATTTTATCTGGGAAAAAATGATCACTGTAGTGTTGACATTATCGTTATAATCTTTGGCTCCTTTAGAAGGTACTTTGTCAAAATTTTTGCCAAACAATTAAAAAAATAACATTCCTCTTATAAAATTGTATGACATGTTAAGGAACCAGAAGATACTAAATGTCTTTGGCTATACAATTAAAAGGCCATTTTGTGTTTACATAGATTCTAGGGCCACCCCGAATGCGTCTCCCCTCCTCCCATTCCCCTCAACCTCTTCCTTGCTACCCTCCCTAAAGTGCCCTCCCCCTTCTGTTCAGGTTTATTCCTTCTTTTCACCACCTTTCCCTCTGTCCTCTTTTCCTCTGTTCCCTTTGATCCCTCCTCTGTTTCTATTCCATTCCTCAGTTCACATTATTCCTTGAATTCCTCAAATTAGTGAGGTCATATGATATTTTTCTTTCTCTGCCTGGCTTATTTCACTCAACAAAATTGTTTCCAGGTTTCTCCATATTGTTGCAAAAGGTAATATTTCCTTTTTTTCATAGCCCCATAGTATTCCATTGTATATATGTACCACAGCTTTTCAATCCACTCATACTCTGATAGACACTTGGGCTGTTTCCAGATCTTTGATATTGTGAACAATACTGCCATGAACATGGGGGTGCATTTCTATTTTTCAGTTGGTGATATGGTGTCCTTGGGATATATTTTTATAAGTGGGATGGCTGAGTCAAAGGGCAGTTCCATTTCTCATTTTTTGAGGAATCTCCATACTGTTTTCCCCAGTGGCTGCACCAGTCTGCATTCTCACCAGCAGTAAATGAGGGGTGCACCTTTTTCCATATATGCACCAGCACCCATCATGTGTAGTTTTGTTAATGAACGCCATTCTGACTGGTGTGAGTTGGTATCTCATTGTGGATTTAATTTGCATTTCTCTAATGATTAGTGATGTTGAACATTTTTTAAATTTGTCTATTGGCCATCTGTATGTCCTCTTTGAAGAAGTGTCCGTTCATTTCTTGTGCCCATTTTTTGATTGTATAACGTTTATCTTCCTGGTATTGAGTTTTACAAGTTCTTTATGAATTTTGTTCATTAATCCCTTATCAGATGTATTGTCGAATATGTTCTCCCATTGTGTGGTTTGTCTTTTTATTCTGTTCATATTGTCTTTAGTTGTGCAAAAGCTTTTTAGTTTGAAATAGTCCCATTTGTTTATTCTATTTTTATGTCATTTGCCTGTGGAGATAAATCAGCAAAGATACTGCAATGATAGATGTCAGTGAGCTTACTGCCTAAGTTTTCTTCTAGGATATTTATGGTTTCACGATTTACATTTAAGTCCTTTATCCATTTTGAGTTTATTTTTGTGCATGGTGTAACTTGGTGGTCTAGTTTCATTTTTTTACAGGTAGCTGTCCAGTTTTCCCAACACCATTTGTTAAAGGTACTGTCTTTACTCCACTGTATGCTCTTACTTTCTTTTTCAAATATTAATTGGCCATAAAAATGTGGATTTATTTTTGGGTTCTCTGCTCTCTTCCGTTGATCTATATGGCTGTTCTTATGCCAGTACCAGGCTGTTTTGAGTACAATGGACTTGTAGTATAACTTGATTTCAGAAAGTGTGATACCTCCCACTTTATTCTTCTTTTTCAAGATTGTTGAGGCTATTGGTGGGTTTTTTTTGGTTCCATATAAATTTTTGGAATATGTGTTTTGTATCTTTGAAGTATGTTATTCATATATTAAGTGGTATTGCATTGAATTTATAAATTGTTTTGGGTAATATAGACATTTTGATTATGCTTATTCTTCCTAATTATGAGCACAGTATATGCTTCCACTTGTTTGTGTCTTTCATGTTTTCTGTTATTAATGTTTTATAATTTTCTGTGTACAAGTCTTTAACCTCCTTGGTTAAATTTACTCCTAGGTAGTTTACTTTTTTGGTTACGATAGTGAAGGGTATTGTTTCCATAATTTCTCTTTTGGACAGTTTATTTTTTGTGTATAAAAATACCACTGATTTCTGTGTATTAATTTTATATCCTGCCACCTTGCTAAATTTGTTTATTAGGTCAGTCGTTTTTTGACTGAGACTATAGGGTGTTCTATATACAGTTTCATATCGTCTGCAAATAATGATAGTGTTACTTCTTCTTTTCCAATTTGGATGCTCTTATTTCTTCTTCTTGTCTGATTGCTGTAGCTACTAGGACTTAAAGTACTTTGTAAAATAAGAGTGGTGAGAGGGGGCACCCCTGCCTTGTTTCTGATTTTATTGAAATTGTTTTTAATTTTTGTCCATTAATTATAATTTTGACTGGAAAGCCACATGCAAAAGAATGAAACTCGACTACAGCCTGTCCCCGTGTACTAAAATTAATTCAAAATGGATCAAAGACCTAAATATAAGACCTGAAACAATAAAGTACATAGAAGAAGACATAGGTACTAAAATCATGGACCTGGGTTTTAAAGAACATTTTATGAACTTGACTCCAATGGCAAGAGAAGTGAAGGCAAAGATAAATGAATGGGACTACATCAGAATAAAAAGTTTTTGCTCAGCAAGAGAAACTGATATAAAAATAAACAGACAGCCAACTAAATGGGAAATGATATTTTCAAACAACAGCTCAGATAAGGGCCTAATATCCAAAATTTACAAAGAACTCATAAAACTCAACAACAAACAAACAAACAATCCAATAAAAAAATGGGAAGAAGACATGAACAGACACTTCTCCCAGGAAGAGATACAAATGGCCAACAGATATATGAAAAGATGCTCAGTGCCTGACCTGTGGTGGCGCAGTGGGATTAAGCGTCGACCTGGAACACTGAGGTTGCCGGTTCGAAACCCTGGGCTTGCCTGGTCAAGGCACATATGGGAGTTGATGCTTCCTGCTCCTCCCCCTTCTCTCTCTCTCCCCTCTCTCTAAAAATCAATAAAAAAAAAGATGCTCAGCTTCATTAGTAATTAGAGAAATGCAAATCAAAACCACAATGAGATACCACCTCACTCCTGTTAGATTAGCTATTATCAACAAGACGGGTAATAGCAAATGTTGGAGAGGCTGTGGAGAAAAAGGAACCCTCATTCACTGTTGGTGGAACTGTAAAGTAGTACAACCATTATGGAGGAAAGTATGGTGGTTCCTCAAAAAACTGCAAATAGAACTACCTTATGGAGGATGACGTCAGAGTAATGGCGGAGTAGGAAGCGATACCGATAAATCTCCCCCAAAACTCAACAAGATCTTCAACCAGAAACAGAAAAACCTATACTTGGAGCTTCCAGATTCTTCGCAATACACCCAAAGGTATGATTGAGTGAAAAATTGGCTAAATATATAACCAAACCCCGAAGGAAATAGGGAGTAAGAAATGCTCCGCCTTCCTCACTAACCTAAACAGGGCGGCTTTCTCTGGTAACTGTGAATATAGAAACTGAGGCGGGCAAAGGGGGTGAATAGATCCAGGCTCCCGCAGCAAAAACGGCCGAACCAGGCTGTGGCTCAGAGATCCAAGCCGAGGAAAATCTGATCCTGTGGCAACCCGGGCAATACAAGCTAACACTCGCGCCAAACCCAAACAAAGAAAGACAAGCGGAGCGGCCATTTTACCCGGTCTCCTGGTCGGTGCGCAGTTAGTGGAAGAGAGATTTCTTCCTAAGCCGCGGAAGTGGGTGCCCGTGTTGCCCCACGGAGAGGCAGGGTCAGAGGCCTTTCTGTGGGCTGAGGGCAGAGTCTCTGGGCAGCCCCAGCGCCCTGGGAAAGCCACGCACGGGAGGGAGTGAGAACTAATCCCAACGGTGGAGATTTTCCGTGCTGGTGAGGGTTTTACTCAGAGGGAACCACGGCCGGCCTCATATCCTGGTGTGCGCGCGCAGATAAGGAGTGAGCGATTCCTCCGAGTGCCTCCGCAGTGCGCGCCCGTGTTATCGCACAGAGGGGCAGAGTCAGGGGCCTTTGTGTGGGCCAAAGCGGAATCTCGGGCCGCCCCAGCGCCTTGCAAAAGCCGCACACGGGGACGGAGCGAGACTCAATTCCAACGCTGCAACTTTTCCCTGCGGTTGGGGGTTTCACTCAGAGTGTGAGACTGCTGGCCAGATATCCTGGTTGCAGACAGTGAGTGAGAGTTTCCTCCAAGCGCCCCGGAAGTGGGCGCCCGCTTGTGTTACCGGATAGAGTGGCAGAGCCAGAGGTCTTCGAGTGGGCGGAAAGCCCGCCTGATTATGCTAGCAGCTCTGACTGACTGAGCCTTACCCAGAGCCCTGTGCTGAGTGGAAATAGAGTGGGGAGTTGCCAGCAATTTGAGCCTCTTACTATCCAGGCAGAGGCAGCACCAACCCCATACCTGGACTATCAGGCTACTAATTGAGGAAGGAAAGACTAGGAGAAAGGCTCCAGGAATATGGACTCTCTCACTGTCGGAGCCTATAAATGCTAATGAGCCTCGACTCCCAACGAGAATAAAGCACAATACATAACATTGCCATAGAGACTTATCAACTGCAAACCTCTACCTGAGCGTGCCAAAGGGGCAGAACCCGGGGTACAGAGTCACCGACCAGGAAGAGGGAGAGAAAAAGAAAAAGCAAGAAGATAACCTCTCAAAATCAAGAATAATCTGCAGACTTTATAACCTATCCCATTTTATTATATTTGTTCGTTTGTTTCTCTTATCTTCATTCTTGAGACTTTTTTTTCCTCCTCCAATTTGGCCGATTAACTCTCTACCGGTCTTACTCTCTCCTCTCCCTGAACTACACTACCCATAAGTGTTACATCTCCCATTATCATTTCTCTTCTCTTCCTTTCTCTCTATGAGGGTTGCACTCCAAAACCCTTAACTCTCTCTCTCTCTCTCCTTTCTTTTTTCTTCTTTTAGTGGTTCCCTCTTTTTTTCTCTCTCTCTCTTTCTTTTCTCCCTCTATATTAGTTTCTTCCTTTCTCCTTTACATCTCCTCTCATTCAAACCTCAATAACAAACAAATTATCTTATCTGGGACTCAAACCTATGTTTGTGGCATTTTGGGGGGTTTTTACTTCACCTTTTTAACTCACTAGCAGTGCTCCCATCCCTGGCTCTCCATATTATCTAGTTCTTGTTCCACTAAATACAATAGTAAGTTTTTAATTTGTCCCCCCATTTTTCCGTTTTCCTCTTATTCCTCTCATCATAACTCTTAGACAACCAACACCTAAAAGCAAATCATTTTATTCTTGACCCAAATTTTTTCCTTATTTGCTTTTTGTGGGTCCATATGCTCTTTTTTTTTTCTTTTTTCTTTTTTTTTCCTTTTTTTTTTTTTTTCTTTCTCTCTTTTTGCCCCTTTATTACTTTTCCCCAATTCAGGCCCTCCATCACAGGCATTGTTTGTTATAACTCACAGTCCACCACAAGATTTTCTCAAGAAAGAAGGGAGAGGAGAGGAGAGGAAAAAAAGAGGGGGGGAATAATTTCCTTTTTTAAAAAATTTTTATTTTATTTTATTTTTCTTTATTTCATTATTAATTTTTTTAAAAAAAACAACTCTTTTCGATTTGTTATTTTTTTATTTTTTTTAACTTTTTATTCTTTATTAAATCTCATTAATACTATCAACAAAACCACCCTCAGATGCCATTAAGGAAGAGAAAATCGAATATCATGGATACAAAAGAAAGAGAGGTAACACAGCTAGATGAGGAAAAATCTATGGAGAAAAAATTTAATATATTGGAAACCTTGGAGCTAAATGACAGAGAATTTAAGATAGAAATCCTAAAAATCCTCCGAGATATACAAGAAAACACAGAAAGGCAATATAGGGAGCTCAGAAAACAACTCCATGAACACAAAGAATATATGTCCAAGGAAATTGAAACTATAAAAACAAATCAAACAGAGATGAAAAACTCAATTCACGAGCTGAAAAACGAAGTAACAAGCTTAGCTAATAGAACAGGTCAGATAGAAGAGAGGATTAGTGAAATAGAAGACAAGCAACTTGAGGCACAACAGAGAGAAGAAGAAAGAGACTCAAAAATTAAAAAAAATGAGATAGCCCTACAAGAATTATCTGACTCCATCAAAAAGAATAACATAAGAATAATAGGTATATCAGAGGGAGAAGAGAGAGAAAATGGAATGGAGAACATACTTAAACAAATAATTGATGAGAACTTCCCAAGCCTGTGGAAAGAACTAAAGCCTCAAGTTCAAGAAGCAAACAGAACTCCAAGTTTTCTTAACCCCAACAAACCTACTCCAAGGCATATCATAATGAAATTGACACAAACCAACAGCAAAGAAAAAATTCTCAAGGCAGCCAGGGAAAAGAAGAACACAACATATAAAGGAAGGCCCATTAGATTATCATCAGATTTCTCAGCAGAAACTCTACAAGCTAGAAGAGAGTGGACCCCAATATTTAAAGTCCTGAAAGAGAGGAACTTTCAGCCATGAATACTATACCCATCAAAGCTATCCTTCAAATACGAAGGAGAAATAAAAACATTCACAGATACAGAAAAGATGAGGGAATTTATCATCAGAAAACCCCCACTCCAGGAATTACTAAAGGGGGTTCTCCAATCAGATACAAAGAACAAAAAAAAAAACAGAGCCACAAGTAAAAGCTCCAAGAAGAACACAATAAAACCAAATTTAAACTGTGACAACAACAAAAAGAAAGAGGGGGAGAAGACGGAGATTAACAGTAGCAAAGGACGATGGAGTGCAAAAGTACTCACAAAATAGTTCGCTACAATGAACAGGGTAGGGACCCTTTTCATTACTCAAAGGTAACCACCATTGAAAAAACCACCACAGAAGCACATGAGATAAAAAAGATAGCAACAGAGGAAAGATGTATGGAATACAACCAAATAAAAACAAAAGATAGAAAAACGAAAGAGAAGGATCAAACAAGACACAAAACTAACAGAAAGCAAGATATAAAATGGCAATAGGGAACTCACAAGTATCAATAATTACACTAAATGTAAATGGTTAAACTCACCAATAAAAAGGCACAGAGTAGCAGAATGGATTAAAAAAGAAAATCCAACTGTATGCTGCCTACAGGAAACTCATCTAAGTAACAAGGATAAAAACAAATTCAAAGTGAAAGGCTGGAAAACAATACTCCAAGCAAATAACATCCAAAAAAAAGCAGGTGTAGCAATACTCATATCGGATAATGCTGACTACAAGACAGGAAAAGTACTTAGAGACAAAAATGGCCATTTCATAATGGCTAAGGGGACACTGAATCAAGAAGACATAACAATTCTTAATATATATGCACCAAACCAAGGAGCACCAAAATATATAAGACAGCTACTTATTGATCTTAAAACAAAAACTGACAAAAATACAATCATACTTGGAGACCTCAATACACCGCTGACGGCTCTAGATCGGTCATCCAAACAGAGAATCAACAAAGACATAGTGGCCTTAAACAAAACACTAGAGCACCTGGATATGATAGACATCTACAGGACATTTCATCCCAAAGTGACTGAGTATACATTTTTCTCCAGTGTACATGGATCATTCTCAAGAATTGACCATATGTTGGGCCACAAAAACAATATCAGCAAATTCAGAAAAATTGAAGTTGTACCAAGCATATTTTCTGATCATAAAGCCTTGAAACTAGAATTCAACTGCAAAAAAGAGGAAAAAAATCCCACAAAAATGTGGAAACTAAACAACATACTTTTAAAAAATGAATGGGTAAAAGAAGAAATAAGTGGAGAGATCAAAAGATATATACAGACTAATGAAAATGACAATACGACATATCAGAATCTATGGGATGCAGCAAAAGCAGTGATAAGAGGGAAGTTCATATCGCTTCAGGCATATATGAACAAACAAGAGAGAGCCCAAGTGAACCACTTAACTTCCCACCTTAAGGAACTAGAAAAAGAAGAACAAAGACAACCCAAAACCAGCCGAAGAAAGGAGATAATAAAAATCAGAGCAGAAATAAATGAATTAGAGAACAGAAAAACTATAGAAAAAATTAATAGAACAAGGAGCTGGTTCTTTGAAAAGATCAACAAAATTGACAAACCCTTGGCAAGACTTACCAAGGAAAAAAGAGAAAGAACTCATATAAACAAAATCCAAAATGAAAGAGGAGAAATCACCACGAACACCGTAGCTATACAAAGAATTATTGTAGAATACTATGAAAAACTTTATGCCACTAAATTCAACAACCTAGAAGAAATGGATAAATTCCTAGAACAATACAACCTTCCTAGACTGAGTCAAGAAGAAGCAGAAAGCCTAAACAGACCTATCAGTAGAGAAGAAATAGAAAAAACCATGAAAAACCTCCCCAAAAATAAAAGTCCAGGCCCTGACGGCTATACCAGCGAATTTTATCAAACATTCAAAGAAGACTTGGTTCCTATTCTACTCAAAGTCTTCCAAAAAATTGAAGAAGAAGCAATACTTCCAAACACATTTTATGAGGCCAACATAACCCTCATACCAAAACCAGGCAAGGATGGCACAAAAAAAGAAAACTACAGTCCAATATCTCTAATGAATACAGATGCTAAAATACTAAACAAAATACTAGCAAATCGAATACAACAACATATTAAAAAAATAATACATCATGATCAAGTGGGATTCATCCCAGAATCTCAAGGATGGTTCAACATACGTAAAACGGTTAATGTAATACACCATATCAACAAAACAAAGAACAAAAACCACATGATCTTATCAATAGACGCAGAAAAGGCTTTCGATAAAATACAACACAATTTTATGTTTAAGACTCTCAACAAAATGGGTATAGAAGGAAAATATCTCAACATGATAAAGGCCATATATGATAAACCATCAGCTAACATCATATTAAATGGCACTAAACTGAAGGCTTTCCCCCTTAAATCAGGAACAAGACAGGGTTGTCCACTCTCTCCACTCTTATTTAATGTGGTACTAGAGGTTCTAGCCAGAGCAATCAGACAAGACAAAGAAATAAAAGGCATCCATATCGGAAAAGAAGAAGTAAAGGTATCACTTTTTGCAGATGATATGATCCTATACATCGAAAACCCCAAAGAATCCACAAAAAGACTACTAGAAACAATAAGCCAATACAGTAAGGTCGCAGGATACAAAATTAACATACAGAAGTCAATAGCCTTTCTATATGCCAACAATGAAACAACTGAGAAGGAACTCAAAAGAATAATCCCCTTCACGATTGCAACAAAAAAAATAAAATACTTAGGAATAAACATAACAAAGAATGTGAAGGACTTATATAATGAAAACTATAAACCATTGTTAAGGGAAATCGAAAAAGATATAATGAGATGGAAGAATATACCTTGTTCTTGGCTAGGAAGAATAAATATAATCAAGATGGCTATATTACCCAAAGCAATATACAAATTTAATGCAATTCCCATCAAAATCCCAATGACATTTTTTAAAGAAATAGAGCAAAAAATCATCAGATTTATATGGAACTATAAAAAACCCCGAATAGCCAAAGCAATCCTAAAGAAAAAGAATGAAGCTGGGGGCATAACAATACCTGACTTCAAACTCTATTATAGGGCCACGACAATCAAAACAGCATGGTATTGGCAGAAAAATAGACACTCAGACCAATGGAACAGAATAGAAAGTCCAGAAATAAAACCACATATATATAGTCAAATAATTTTTGATAAAGGGGCCAACAACACACAATGGAGAAAAGAAAGCCTCTTCAATAAATGGTGCTGGGAAAACTGGAAAGCCACATGCAAAAAAATGAAACTGGACTACAGTCTCTCCCCCTGTACAAAAATTAACTCAAAATGGATCAAAGATCTAAACATAAGACCTGAAACAATTAAGTACATAGAAGAAGACATAGGTACTCAACTCATGGACCTGGGTTTTAAAGAGCATTTTATGAATTTGACTCCAATGGCAAGAGAAGTGAAGGCAAAAATTAATGAATGGGACTACATCAGACTAAGAAGTTTTTGCTCAGCAAGGGAAACTGATAACAAAATAAACAGAAAGCCAACTAAATGGGAAATGATATTTTCAAACAACAGCTCAGATAAGGGCCTAATATCCAAAATATACAAAGAACTCATAAAACTCAACAACAAACAAACAAACAATCCAATAAAAAAATGGGAAGAGGATATGAATAGACACTTCTCCCAGGAAGAAATACAAATGGCCAACAGATATATGAAAAGATGCTCATCTTCTTTAGCTATTAGAGAAATGCAAATCAAAACGGCAATGAGATACCACCTCACACCTGTTCGATTAGCTGTTATTAGCAAGTCAGGTAATAGCAAATGTTGGAGAGGCTGTGGAGAAAAAGGAACCCTCATCCACTGTTGGTGGGAATGTAAAGTAGTACAACCATTATGGAAGAAAGTATGGTGGTTCCTCAAAAAACTGCAAATAGAACTACCTTATGACCCAGCAATCCCTCTACTGGGTATATATCCCCAAAACTCAGAAACATTGATATGTAAAGACACATGCAGCCCCATGTTTATTGCAGCATTGTTCACAGTGGCCAGGACATAAAAGCAACCAAAAAGCCCATCAATAGATGACTGGATAAAGAAGATGTGGCACATATACACTATGGAATACTACTCAGCCATAAGAAATGATGACATCGGAACATTTACAGCAAAATGGTGGGATCTTGATAACATGATACGAAGCGAAATAAGTAAATCAGAAAAAAACAGGAACTGTATTATTCCATACGTAGGTGGGACATAAAAGTGAGACTAAGAGACATTGATAAGAGTGTGGTGGTTACGGGGGGGAGGGGGGAATGGGAGAGGGATAGGGGGTGGGAGGGGCACAAAGAAAACAAGATAGAAGGTGACAGAGGACAATCTGACTTTGGGTGGTGGGTATGCAACATAATTGAACGACAAGATAACCTGGACTTGTTATCTTTGAATATATGTATCCTGATTTATTGATGTCACCCCATTAAAAAAAATAAAATTATATAATAAAAAAAAAAAAAAAAAAAAAGAACTACCTTATGACCCAGCAATCCCTCTACTGGGTATATACCCCAAAACCTCAGAAACATTGATACGTGAAGACACATGTAGCCCCATGTTCATTGCAGCACTGTTCACAGTGACCAAGACATGGAAACAACCACAAAGCCCTTCAATAGAAGACTGGATAAAGAAGATGTGGCACATATACACTATGGAATACTATTCAGCCATAAGAAATGATGACATCAGATCATTTACAGCAAAATGGTGGGATCTTGATAACATTATAAGGAGTGAAATAAGTAAATCAGAAAAAAACAAGAACTACATAATTCCATACATTGGTGGAACATAAAAATGAGACTAAGAGACATGGACAAGAGTGTGGTGGTTACCAGGGGTGGGGGGAGGGAGGACATGGGAGGGAGGGAGGGAGAGAGTTAGGGGGAGGGGGAGGGGCACAGAGAACTAGATAGAGGGTGGTGGAGGACAATCTGACTTTGGGTGAGGGGTATGCAACATAATTTAATGACAAAATAACCTAGACATGTTTCTTTGAATATATGTACCCTGATTTATTAATGTCATCCCATTACCATTAATAAAAGTTTATTAAAAAAAATTATAATTTTGGCTTTGAGTTTGTCACAGATGGCCTTTATCATGTTGAGGTATGTTCCCTGTATTCCCACTTTGCTAAGAGTTTTGATAATAAATGAGTGCTGAATTTTATCAAATGCTTTTTCTGCATTGATTGAAATTATCATGTGGTTTTTCTCCTTCCTTTTTTTTAAAGTGGTAAATCACATTAATTGATTTAAGAATGTTGTACAATCCTTGCCTCCCCAGAGTAAATCCCACTTGATCATGATGTATGACTTTTTTCAGTATTGCTGGATCTTGTTTGCTAATATTTTGTTGAGGTTTTTAGCATCTAAATTCATCAGGGTTATTGGCCTATAATTTTCTTTCTTTGTGTTGTCTTTGTCTGGTTTTGGAATCAGAATTATTCTCACCTAATAAATGGAACTTGGAAGTGTTTTATCCTGCTCAATTTTTTGAAATAGGTTGAGAAGAATAGGAGTTAGTTCTTTTTTGAATATTTGGTAGAATTTACCAGTGAAGCCATCGGGCTCAGGAGTGTTGTTTTTTGGGAGCTTTTTGATAAGTATTTTCATCTCTTTTGTTGTAATTGATCTTTTTAGGTTTTCTGATTCTTCCAAATTAATTTTTGGAAGATTATATGTTTCAAAAAATTTGTCCATTTTACATACGTTGTTTAATATTTTGGCATACAGTTCTTCATAGTGGTTTTTTTTTTTACAATATTTTGTATTTCTGTTGTGTCAGTTGTTATTTCTCCACTCTCATTTCTAATTTTATCAATTTGAGTTTTCTCTCTTCTTTTTTTGGTGAGTCTTGTTAAAGGTTCATCGATCTTGTTTACCCTTTCAAAGAACGAGCTCTTGGTTTTATTGATCCTCCATATTGTTTCTTTAGCTTCTATGTAATTTATTTCTGCTCTGATCTTTATTATTTTTTCCTTCTACTACCTCTGGGCCTTACTTGCTGTTCTTTTTCTAGTTCTTTTAGATGAAGGGTTAAGTTGTTTATTTGAGCTTTTGCGAGCTTCTTAAGGAATGCCTGTCATGTTATGAACTTCCCTCTCAGGACTGCTTTTGCTGTGTCCCATAAATTTTGAGTTGTTGTTTGCTCATTATCATTTGTTTCTAGGAATTTTTTTTATTTCTTTTTTGATTTCATTGTTATCCAATTCATTATTTAATAACATGCTATTTAGTTTCTATGTGTTTGAGTATTTTTCAGTTTTTCTGTTGTGGTTGATTTCTAGTTTTATGCCATTGTGATCAGAGAAAATGCTTGATATCATTTCAATCTTTTTAAATTTGTTGAGACTGCTTTTGTTCCTTAACCTGTTGTCTATCTTAGAGAATGTACCACGAGCACTTGAAAAGAACGTATATTCTGCTGCCTTAGGGTGAAAGGTTCTAAAAACATCTATTAAATCAAGTTGATCTAGTGTGTACTTTAAGTCTGCTGTTTCTTTGTTAATTTTCTTTCTTGAGGATCTATCTAGTGATGTTAGTGGGGTATTGAAATCTCCTACTATTATAGTACTGCTGTAGATCTCACCCTTTATATTCATCAAAGTCTGCTTTATATATTTAGGTGCTCCTATATTAAGTGCATAAATATTTATGATGGTTATATCTTCCTGTTTGATTGCTCCCTTTATAATTATATAGTGACTTTCTTTATCTCTTACCATAGTCTTTGTTTTAAAGTCCATTTTTTCTGATATTAGTATTTCTACCACAGTTTTTTTATCATTTTTATTTGCATGAAATATTTTTTTCCATCCTTTTACCTTCAGTCTATGTGCATCTTTTGTTTTAAGGTGTGTCTCTTTGGGTTTTTGTTTGTTTGTTTGTTTGATTTGTATTTTTCTGTAGTTGAAAACTGGGAGGCAGTCAGACTCCTGCATGCACCCGACCGGGATACACGTGGCATGCCCACCAGGGGGCTTAGGCATGTCTCTTGTAGACAGCATATGTACAGTTCCTGTTTTCTTTTCCATGTAGCTATCCTATGTCTTTTGATTGGATCATTTAATCCATTTACATTTAAGGTTATTATTGATAAGTAGTTGTTTAGTGCCATTTTATTCTTTAAAGCTGTATTTCTTCTTTGCTATATTCTTTTCCCAGTTTAATCTGTTTACAACAGACCCCTTAACATTTCCTGCAACACTGGTTTGTTTGTAATGAATTCCTAATTTTTTAAAAAAAATATTCTCTCTTGCCTTTTATTTGTCTTTATTTTTTTTCAAGTTTTTTAATCTTTTATTTTTATTGAATTCAGAGACAGGAAGGGGGGTAAGAGGGAGACAGAAGCATCAATCTGTCTCTGTATGTGCCCCAGCCAAGGACCAAACCAGCCACCTCTGCATTGCAAGACAATTCTGCCGCCAAGTGAGCCATCCATCCAGGGCCTAATTTTATTTTTGTTTTATTTTTGTTTTTTGTCTGGGAAGCTTTTTATTTCTCCTTCAATTTTAAGTGATAGCCTTGCTGGATAAAGTAGTCTTGGTTGTAGGCTCTTGTTCTGCATTACTTTGAATATTTCTTGCCATGCCCTTTTGGCCTCAAATGTTTCTGTTGAGAATTCGGATATAATTGTTTTGGGGGCTCTTTTGTAGGTGATAGCCTTCTTTTCTTTAGCAGCTTTTAATATTTTCTTTTTATTGCTTAGCTTTGGCATTTTAATTATGATGTGGCTTGGTGTAGGTCTTTTTGGGTTTCTCTTTAATGGAGTTCTCCATGCATCTTGAACTTGTGAAATTCTTGCTTGCATAAATTTAGTGAGGTTTTCAGCTATGACTTGATTGAATAAATTTTCTATCCCTAGTTCTTTCTCTTCTACTTTAGGAACCCCTATGATGCAAATGTTATTTCTCTTCATGTTATCACAGAGCTCTCTTAGAGTTACCTGAGACTTTGAGTCTATTTTCCTTTTTCTGATCTGCTTCTGTGCCTTCATTTATCATGTTTTCTAACTTGCTGATTCAACCCTCAACTTCATCCATTCTGCTTTTAATTCCTTTTATTGTGTTCTTTATTTCTGATATTGTATATGTCACTTACAACTGATTCTTTTTTAATATTTCAATGTTTTATTTATACTTTTTATCTCTTTATTTAGGTGTTTATAATGACCATCTGTTGTTGTTCTAAGATCCCTAAGCATCCTAACAATGATTATTCTAAACTCTGTATCTGGCAGTTTTTTTTTTCCATATTACTCAGTTTCTTTTCTGGAGATTTCTCTTGTGGTTTTATTTGGATTGCACTTTTCTATCTTCTCATTATGTCTGAGTGTTTAGGTGTGTTGTTTGTAGAGCTGGTTGAGTCTAGGTTTGGTGTTGTCTGCCTTCAATATTTATTTGTGTAATTTTTAGGTCTTCTTGGGTTGTTATCAACTATTGTTTGTTATCCACTGTCAGGTTTGTCTTTTCTAGTTGAGCCAATTTGAAATCTTGATTTCTTTATTTTCTTCGGAGTTATCTTGGTTGTAGACTTGTTTACTGATCTCACCAAGGGGCTTATTTGAGACTGTTCTTGTTTTCCAGATTTGGTTTTTCACACTGATTGTTCCTAAATTAATTTTTTATCCAGTTTGTTGGTGTGACCTGGGAGTCTGTGCATTTGCCTACTCCACTGCCATCTTCAGGTCTCTTTAGGACAAATATTTCTTGACAAGCCAATGAATTCCTAAGCCCTTTTGATACTGTTTGTTTACTGCATCTGCCATTCCCCAGGCACCAGGTGAAATAAGAAACTGCCATTCACCAATAAGCAAGAAATATCATAGATTTTTAACAAAGCACTAACCATAACTTTCTATGAAGATGGAAGAAATTTAAGAAATTTAATTTTTAAGTGAGAGGAAAGATGATAGATTTCTTAATGTGCCCCAACCAGGATCCACCTAGCTACCCCAGTCTGAGGTCCATGCTCAGACTAGCTGAGTTATCCTCAGCACCTGAGGTCAACACTTGAACCAACTGAACTATCAAGCTGATGATCAAACCAATCAAGCCACTGGCTGTGCAAAAGAAAGAGAGAGAGAAAGGGGAGATGGAGGGAAAAAGAAGCAGATAGTCATTTTTTATGTGTGCAGTGACCAGAGTTCGAACCTGGGATGTCCACATGCCAGGTCAAACCTCTATCCACTTGGAAAACAAGCATATGCCTGTTTTCTGAGGGCCACCTTTGTATAGCATATAGGGTAAAAGCATAGGTTCAATAGATACCCAGAAGCCTGGAATGCAGTGCTGTGATCTGAGCTGAGATGCTGGAAACTTTCCTGAGTGAGGTGGGATGATGGTGCTGTTCTTGCCTATAGGGTGGCTTATTATTTAAGATTTGCTTTGTTAATTTTTGGAGAATACAGTTCAATGGGAATCCTTTCAGAGATTACTTTATCTCCAAAAGAGAGAGGATTATGGATTAGCTGGAGAGGGATAGAATCAGGCATGCAAGAAGTATGATTGTGGGTCCTGGCTAGTTAGCTCAGTTGATTAGAGCTGCAACCTGTAATACCAAGGTTGAGCCTGTGGCAGGGCACATATGAGAAATGACCAATGACTGAATGTCTAGGTAGAACAATGAATAAATACCTCTCTCTCTTTTTTCTTCTTTTATTTTCTCCTTCTCTTCTTCCTCCTCTTTTTCTTCTTCCTCCTCCTCCTTTTTTGCTCAAAAATGAATCAATTCTTAAAAAGTATGTTTGGTGAAATATTTTGAAAAAGGACTTTCCATTGTATATGAAATGGGCTGACACTGAATATAATCAAGTATGAATATTTGATGTGAAGCTTGAGGAAGAACATATTGTTAGTTTTCATCTGTCAAAAACTATAATGGAAGCAATTCCTAGTTGGAGTCAGTGGTCTTTATAAAGAACTGTGTTAAAAGCTACATGTACATAGGAAATGTCACCATACAGGGGGTGAAAGAGCCTCTGATGCTACTTGACAGTACCTCATCTGGCAATGCATAGAAAAAACCCTTGGCTTAGATTTCTAAAGATGATATAGTACATAAAAATCAAAAGAGAAAAGAGATTGTAAAAAAGCTTTGTGGGGGAGAGAGAGAATATATTGTCAACCCCATAAGAATGACTCATGGGACAGATATTAACAAAACATAAGACCCAGGCAGCCTTGTCAATATCTGTCCTGACCAAAATTTCTTTTTCAGCAGAACCACAGCCAGAGATACACCCATGTTCTTTCTTCTCTCTGGCCTTCTCCAGTCAGAACTTTCTCAGTCAACATGTGGGACGCAATCACCCCTCCAATATTCTCCCCAGAACATCTATGAGAAAACACATCCAATCAAAGGATCTTTACCCAGAGGATGAAAATCAGCAACAGCCTCATACTGATACACAAAACGGGAATAACAAAGCTGAAGGTCAAAAGGTCAAAGTCCAAACTTTTGATTAAAAGAAACAGGCTGAGGAGGATTTCAAGGGCCTTTTTCAAACCTCCAAAAGGACACACGGGAAGCTCTACTGAGCAAGAGAGAATGATACAGAAAGCACCAAGCAGAGGCTAGAAAGTGAATTCAGTGGACACAGAAAAACTGGCTATGAGAGTAGTAATGTCAACAAATGAAGCTATCAAATATGGGGATTGTCTGCAAGGCTTTGATGATGGGTCACATCTCCTCAAAAACCAGAGAACACACTCAGGTGAGAAGAATTATGTTTGCAGGCAGTGTGAGTGAGGCCTTTCCAAAAAGTCAGACCTTCTCAGACACCAGAGGACACACTCAGGGAAGAAGCCCAATGTTTGCAAGGAGTGTGAACAAGTTTTTTCACTGAAGTCACATCTTCTCACACAGCAGAGAACACACTCTGGGGAGAACCCCTATGTTTGCAAGGAGTGTGAGCGAGGATTTTCACAGAAGTCAACTCTCTTCAGACTCCAGAGGACACACTCAGGGAAGAAGCCTTATGTTTGCAGGGCGTGTGAACAAAGCTTTACAGAAAAGTCAGATCTCCGAATACACCAGAGAACACACTCAGGGGTGAAACCCTATGTCTGCAGGGAGTGTTTTCGAGGCTTTACACAAAAGTCACATCTTCTTACACACCAAATAACACACTCAGGGGAGAAGCCCTATGTTTGCAGGGAGTGTGAACAAGGGTTTACACAAAAGACATATCTCCTAATATACCAGAGAACACACTCAGGGAAGAAACCTTATGTATGCAAGGAGTGTGAGTGAGGCTTTACACAAAAGTCAAATCTCCTAAGACACCAGAGAATACACTCAGGGGAAAAGCCCTATGTTTGCAGCGAGTGTGAGCGAGGCTTTTTACTGAAATCAACACTCCTTACACACCAAAGGATACACTCAGGGGAGAAGACTTATGTTTGCAGGGAGTGTGAACGAGGTTTTTCACTGAAATCAAATCTTCTCTCACACCAGAGAACACACTCAGGAGAGAAGCCGTATGTTTGCAAGGAGTGTGAGCGATGCTTTACATGGAAGTCTGTTCTTCTGAGACACCAGAACACACACTCAGGGGAGAAGCCCTATGTTTGCAGGGTGTGTGAGCGATGCTTTTTACTGAAATCAACCCTCCTCACACACCAGAGAACACACTGAGGGGAGAAGCCCTATGTTTGCAGGGAGTGTAATTGAGGCTTTTCAAGGAAGGCACATCTCCTCACACACCAGAGAACACACTCAGGGGAGAAGCCCTATGTTTGCAGAAAGTGTGAGTAAGGTTTTACACAAAAGTTATATCTCATCATGCACCAGAGAACACACTCAAAGGAGAAGCCCTATGTGTGCAGGGAATGTGAATGAGGCTTTTCCCAGAAGTCACATCTTCTCAGACACCATAGAAAACACTCAGTGTAGAAGTGCTATGATTGCAGTGAGTGTGAGTGAGTTTTTTCACAGAATTCAACTCTCCTCAGACTCCAGAGGACACACTCAAGGGAAAAGCCCTTTGTTTACAAGTAGAGTGAGTGAATCATTAGCATTAAATTGCATTTCCACATTCATAGCTCTTACACAGGTCATAACCCAGCTCTGAGAGGACTTCATAGGAAGTTTACTGACCCCTTATTCTCATAAGATTTTAATTAGTATAGAAGTAACTAAACAACTTCCTCACTCTCCTGACAAAAGATGAGCTCGAAAATTAGTTCCTCAATTGATATGGTAATGTCAACATCAATATTCTCCTGTTCTAATAAATCTTCATAAAACTATGATGCTCACATACCTCATTCTTCCCCTCTCTATCACTGAAAGCAGAGAGTTCCCAGAAGGCCACAGGGAATGCACACTGTCAAGCACAGAAACTCAACCCCTAAAAACATGTAAATCTGGAGTCAATTTACATAGATTACTTCCCAGGGAGAGTGATTTGAGACAGACTCACCAGGGAAAGAGATTTTCTTCACTCCCAGGAAGTAGAGGCTTCTCTACTTGTAGGCTCACCACCCTCCTCCCTTGGCTTTTCTTGGCTCCTGTCCTGGTTTTCTCTGACCTCTGTAGTCTCTGGTGAAAACCAGGAAGGAATATGTGCATGTGCATGTCCGTGTCCCTGGCTCAGACTGGGCAGCTAGTCTCTCTCCCTTTCTTCTCATTGTTTCTTCAGAATGAGAATTTTATGGTGTACACCACATGGAATCTAGATCATTCCATAGTGGGTTTCAATCTAAGCTTTGCCTTCACCAGCTTTGTGACCTAAGGCAGGATTCTCAACTCCTCTTTGCCTGTTTTTTAATCTATGAAATGGAAATGGTGCCTGAGCAAGCAGTGGTGCAGTGCATAGAGCATTGAGATGGGATGGAGTTGACCCAGGTTCAAAACACCAAGGTTGTTGGTTTGAGCACAGGTTTCCCAGCTTGAGTGCAGGGTTGCATGATTGAGGATGAAATCATATATATGATCTTATGGTCACTGTCTTGAAGTTCAACGTTGCTGGCTTTAGCAAGGAGTCACTTGTGCTTTAGTCTCCTGCTCAAGGCACATATGAGAGACAATCAATGAACAACTAAGGTGCTCTAACAAAGAATTAATGCTTCTTATCTCATTTCCTTCCTCTTTGTCACTATCTGTCTCTTTCTCTGTCTCTCTAAAATAATTTTTGGTTTTTTGTCTCCACACTCTAACATGAATAAAATAAAATAAAATGACTAGGACTGACCTGTGGTGGTGCACTGGATAAAGCATTGACCTGGAATGCTGAGATTGCTGGTTCAAAATCCTGGCCTTGCCTGGTCAAGTCACAGATGGGAATTGATGCTTACTGCTCCTCCCTCTTATCTCTCTCTCTCTCTTTCTCTTTCTCTCTCTCTCCCCTCTATTAAATGAATAAAATAAATTTTTTTAAAAAATAAAGTAAAATGAATAAATTCTCCAGATCAAGGCATATATGGAAGTTGATATTTTCTTCTCTTCCCTCTTCTCTCTCTCTCTCTATTTCCACTCTGTAAAATAAATGTTAAAAATATATAAAATAAAATTGCTATACGATAAGTCTGCAGGATTGGAGATCTTCATTTCAAACATTTGGAGTCATTTTGGCTCATATAAACTCTATAAATCTTCCAGCTTTCATGTTTCTTATTTCACAAGACCAAGTACATAACCTTGTAAAAATAAGCTCTGCCTGATATATGATTACAAAATGGCAAATTCAGACTACTATATTATGGCACTCACATTAGTTAGAACTGCTAAAGTTTAAATATAAGAGTACCAATGTCCTCATGTATTCATTAAATCCTAGATGTCCCCTGACTAAGCATTCAGCCTATAACTTTGGTATATTAGAATGACACTCTAATTAAGCTTCCTGGCCAGTTCATAACCATGGATTTCATCCAACTCTCTCATTTAAAGATAGAAAATACCTTTTTCAGAACGAGTAGATTACCACAAAAAAAGAAAACCAGTAGAGAGAAAACTTAGTTAACATAAACAGGTAAGTGGATCACCTGAGGAAGGAGGTGCAGACCCCCTCTTCACTGAGGAGAAAAAAACAAGAAGAATGCAAGAGAAGAGAGCCTGCATGGGTAACTGAGTCATACAGTTCTAGATTAACTACTTTATATAGTTCTTTGAAAAGGTTCCTGGGACCACTTGCTACACAGAGCAAGGAAGATAGAACTTATCTGAAACTCTTTTTTCTTTTTTCCAAAGCTATTAAGAAACCATGTTTACATACCTTAATTAAAAATTCCAAAACTTATCCTCTGATTCCACCTAAATTCACCCTCTCATCCTGGAGTCATGAGAGTGACATGTACCTCTAGACAAAGGGATCACGAGCCCCTTGCATGAATATTTGTATTCTGTAAAAGGTATATAAGATGTAAGAAATCTAACTTTATGGAACACGCATTTGAATTCCTCTTTGGGGATCATGCTGCTCCACCAGATAAATAAATTCTGCTTTTTTCATCATGTTTTCTGAGCGTTTTTGTCTTGCCTTGATTCCTGCAATACAACCACTGACAGATAATGCACTATAACCACACCTGTTTCTCCTTACTGCCACCAAGGGGTTCCAAAAATGCACATGACCTAACAGCAGAGACACAGACTGAGGACATATTTAAAAGGGATCATATTGCACTATAAAGCAAGTGACAACAAACTTTAAAATTTTTAAATTATATAACCTGTTTCCACTTCTCATAACAGCTGACCTTGATATCTTTATTAACAGATAAAACAGGAAGTTTTTTTACTTACACTATAAAATACAATTTTAAATAACCTGTAACAGCCTGACCAGGTGGTGGCACAGTGGATAGAGCATCGGACTGGGATGCAGAAGGACCCAGGTTCGAGACCCTGAGGTCGCCAGCTTGAGCGTGGGCTCATCTGGCCTGAGCAAACAGCTCACCAGCTTGGACCCAAGGTCGCTGGCTCCAGCAGGGGGTTACTCGGTCTGCTGAAGGCACATGTGAGAAAGCAATCAATGAACAACTAAGAAGTCGCAACGCGCAACGAGAAACTGATGATTGATGCTTCTCATCTCTCTCCGTTCCTGTCTGTCTGTCCCTGTCTATATCTGCCTCTATAAAAAAAAATAATAATAATAAAAATAAAAATAAAAAAAAATAACCTGTAACATACATGGTAATTAGAATTCTAAAATAATTTTATCTACTAAAGGAGAATAATTTTAAAAAACCTATGGTGCCCTGAACAGATGACTCAGTGCATGGAGTGTCCCCCTATGTGCCAAGGTTTTTGGTTTTGTCACAGGTCTCAGGACCAAAGAGAAGTGACCAAGAAATAATTTTATGCTTCTCTCTCTCAAATTAATTTTAAAAATATAAAAATTTAATGCAAAAATCTGTGATACACCTGCAATATACCTAGTGCATTTCTCTCAACAGAAAGGCAGAAAACAAAGAAAAAAGAAAAAATTAAAAAAATGCAGATATCTCTTTGAACCATATTTCTATTTTTCACCTACAAAAGATTACTTTTTTTACCATCAACAATCTAATTCTGCACCTCACAGTGTTTCCTGCTCATTTCTGCCTCCCATAGTGCCTCTCCTACACTGGAACCATTTTTTCTATCACTTTCCCAAAACATGACCAGCAGTACCTTGGAAAATCTCCTCCCAAACCTGAAGCAGAGGGCGGATGGGATGACGGACATCTCAGAACACAATGGAGTACTCTACTGTGCCATCAAGCCTACAAATATTGGAACATTTTATCAAATATGACTAAATGGAACCTTGAGACTTCCCCCTGGAGCAGTATCCTGAGTTTTCTAGAATAGAATCTCCCATTAGTTTTGCTCTGTTTCCCCATACAACATCATTACTGAACAGACACCAGAGTCTTTAGACAAATCAGGGCCCCATGGACCATAGACAACTCAAACTGAGCAATGGACCAACCGCCTAATCAAAAATTAGACTTGGCACCGAACACCAAACATTGCTCTACAGACCCAACCGAGACTAGAACACAACAATGCCAGAAACTGACATGGCACCTTGAACACCAGAGTCCATACATCATGTCCTAAAACTGGAGTTGCTTGTGGCCCCACATTGGAACTTGGAAATGAGGTAACATGCAAGGGGTCCTGAGTTGCACAGCAGAATACAGATTCAACAACAAACCCTGGAGACAGACTCTCTTTTCCATCAGTATCTACTTTCCTGCCAATGTGAACATAAAAACCATTACTGAACAGAGAGACCTTAACACACCACACACAGAATTAGGACCCCAAAGACTCTAGATGACTGAAGCTGAGCACTGGACCGAATTCCAAACCAAAAAGAAAACTTGGCACTGATCTCCAAACACTGGTCCACAGAACCAACTGAGACTAGGAAACACCAATGCCAGAAACTGACATGGTACCTTAGACACCAGAGTTTATATGTCATGCCCTAGAGCTGTAGCTCCTTGTGGGCCCCACTCTGAAACTCAGATATAAAGCTATAGGAAAAAGACCTGAAACCCTGGATGCACAACAGAATAGAGATTTGGCCACAGACCCTGAAGACAGACTTCTGATGTGTAACCAAGACCCCATAACCAAACTTCAGACATGGAACCAAGTGCCTGACCCCACTTGCCGCATGACAGATGCAGGAGCTCAATCTGATACTTACAATGCAAACAGAGACAGGACTCCATAAAGGAAATATCATAGCTCCCTATGTTCAACCAGGAAGCTAAAATATATATTTCACTACCAGTGTAAATGTAGAAGAGAGAAACATAACTCACAGCACTACCACATTCTACCATACCCCCAAAAATAAACTGAGTAACTGAAAGAGGAAACAGAAACAATGCTTACCCTTAGTTGGCACATGTCCATGATCTCAGCTGCACACGACTCTCCAGGAGTTAGTGCCACAGCCATTCATGTCCCAGGACAACTCATCAACACTGTGATTGATAAAATTTAAAAATATCCTCATACTTTGAAAGTTCTAGCAGCTGCACTAATAATCAGGTGAAATAATAAGATGGACAAGAAATATTCAATATATAATACATGCTCAAGGAAAATTTGCATTCCCAAGAATACAAGAAAATAAGGTTATATTGCATATATAAGACATTTCAAAAACCTTACTAACAGAAGTTTAGATTTTTTGGGAAAATGTTATAGATTGATTATAGAGAAATGTGAGAAGACAGAGAGAAAAGGAGGAAAGGAGAAAGCATTACCTCAGAGTAGTTGCCTCCCATGTGTGCCTTTACCCAACAACCCTAGAGTTTTATTTATTTATTTATTTATTTGTTTGTTTTGTATTTTTCTGAAGCTGGAAACGGGGAGAGACAGTCAGACAGACTCCCGCATGCGCCCAAGCGGGATCCACCCGGCATGCCCACCAGAAGGCGATGTTCTTCCCACCAGGGGCGATGCTCTGCCCCTCCGGGGCATCGCTCTGTTGCCCCACTCTAGCACCTGGGACAGAGGCCAAAGAGCCATACCCAGCGCCCGGGCCATCTTTGCTCCAGTGGAGCCTCGCTGCGGGAGGGGAAGAGAGAGACAGAGAGGAAGGAGAGGGGGAGGGGTGGAGAAGCAGATGGGTGCAAGCATTAATCATCAGTTTTTTCATTGTTACACCTTAGTTGTTCATTGACTGCTTTCTCATATGTTCCTTGACCATAGGCCTTCAGCAGAGCAAGTGACCCCTTGCTTGAACTGGCAACATTTGGTCCAGGCTAGTGAGTTTTGCTCAAACCACATAAGCCGTGCTCAAGCTGGCGACCTCAAGGTCTCAAACCTAGGTCCTCAGCATCCCAGTTCGACACTCTATCCACTGTGTGACCACCTGGTCAGGCCAGAATTTTGGATTCTTAAAGGTGACATAGACAGGCCCTGGCCAGCTGGCTCAGAAGTAGAGTGTTGACTGGGCATGTGGAAATCCTGGATTCAATTTTCGGTCAGGACAAACAGGAGAAATGCCCATCTGCTTCTCCACCCTTTCCCTTCTCCTTTCTCTCTATCTGTCTCTTCCCCTCTTGCAGCCAAAGCTCCATTTGAGCAGAGTTGGCCCAGCTTCTGAGGACAGCTCCATGGCCTCCACTTAAGGCACTAGAATGGCTCTGGTTGCAGCAGAGCAAGACCCCAGATGAGCAGAGCATTGGCCCCCAGTGTGCATGCTGGTTGGATCTCAGTTGGAAACATGCAGGAGTCTATCTTTCTGCCTCCCCCCTGCTTCTCAGTTCATAAAAAAAATGACATGGATAACATGCACCTAATTTGAGAACATGTAACAAACCTAACAGATTACTTTTTGTTGGTAAACACAAAACCTATTAAACACAAGAAATAAGGTAAGGTGTCAACAAGCTGTCCTTGGAGTCTTCTTGTGAACACAAAGGTGATTGTACTTAAGTTCTTTTCTAAAACTACCATGGGCACAGAGTGACAACAGAGTAACACACTTCAAACATATTGAAAAGGGACCACAAAGCAACAGAAAGCAATATCCAACCAGCTTTCAGGTTTGAAAGAATATAAAATGTGTGTTTGGTTTTCAGGGCCATTAACCTGAAATATAGGTTGACAGAGAGACAGAGAGGGACAGACAGGCAGAAAAAGAGAGAGTTAAGAAGCATCAATTCATCATTGCAGCTCCTTAGTTGTTCATTGATTGCTTTCTTATATGGGCCTTGAGTGGGGGCCTACATCAAAGCAAGTGACCCCTTTTTCAAGCCAGAGACGTTTGGCTTCAAGCCAGTGACCATTGGGCTCAAGTCAGCAACCATGGGGTCATGTTTATAATTACAAGCTCAAGCCCGAGACTTTGCACTCAAGATTCTAAGCTCCTGCTCAAGCTGGATGAGCCTGCACTCAAGCTTGAGACCTCAGGGTTTAAAACCTGGGTTCTCTGCATTTTAGTACGATGCTGTATCCACTGTGCCACTGCCTGGTCTGGCTAAAAATATTAATAAAAGAGACACATGAGCTCCTTATGCTTTAAGGAATAAATGATATTTTATAAATAACCCCTCCAAATACATCAAAATTGGAAATATAAAATAACTTCAAATTAATGATTAAATAGTATATTAAGAAAAGCCTATGGGGCACTGGCCATGTAGCTCACTGCATAAGGCATTGTAACAAACAGCAACGTGACAGGTGTGAGACCCATTGTTGGCACTTAAAAGGACCAACCAATGAGCACCTAACTAAATGGAACAACAAAGTGGAGCAATGAGCATGCTTCTCTCTCTCTCTCTCTTTCTCTCTCAAGTCAATAAAATAATTAAAATCCTAGAAAAAATTGAGTAATAAATCTGCAATGTGCCTCACACTTTTCTCTTAGGAGAAAGGTAGAAGAAATGGCACACAAACAAACAAATTAACAAAAAGCTCAGATCTCTTTTAGGACCATGTTTGTATTTTTCGGCTGGGACAAAATTTTTCTTGCTGTAAACCATCTCAGGTCTGTACCTCCCAGAGTTTTCCACCCACTTTTGACTCCCATGGTGCCTCTCCTACAATGCAACCATTTACCTCGTGCCAAAACACCTGGTGGCAGTGCCTTGGGGAAACCCCTCCCAAACCTGAGCCAGAGTGCTAAGGGGACAATGGACTTCTCAGGACACAATGGTTTTCTCTAATGTGCCATCAAGCCTATGAATACTGGAGCCTTCTATCAGATTAAACTAAATGGAACCGTGAGGCTTCTCCCTAGAGCAGGCATTCCAAGTTCCATAAAATATAGTGTCCAACTCTCTTCTCTCTCTCTCCCCATCCAAATATTCCTTCCTGCCAAGATGAACACAACAAGCATTATTGAATAAGCATAAGAATCCAGAAAAAATTTTAGCTCACAAAGAATAAGGGGGAGAATGTTACAGTAATATAATATTATAGTAATTAAATACATAGAAATATAGAAAGTATAAAAGATATATAAAATGTTAGAATATAATATTAAAAGCTTCTAAGATAAGTGAATAACCTAGACCCTTTGCGTGGAAGCTAATCTAGTGTATAGGGATATGATAAGCTAGACCATGCCCTTAGCTCAGGGCCCAGTTAATATGTGTGTGTGAAATTATATATAGATAAAAAGAGCTCTCTGCAAGAAACTCCCTAAACATAGCTTAATGTTACTATTCTGTAGATTAACAAAAAAAAACTCTCTGCAAGGAAATCCCAAAAAGTGGTTTGATATGATAATCCAGAGATTAGCACCTGTTAGAAGGTGTATGCCAGAAAGGGTAGTAAAGCCAATGGGTTCCCAGCTGCAGTTAGTCGTCCAGACGCCAACATTGAATGTGGAGTGTCCATGCTGGCTGCTCTAAACAAGGACAGCTAGACAAGCACGCTGATGGTGCCCCATTAAGCTGTACACAGGTATGCCATATGATCTGTGAGTAATGAACTGCCTGTATGATTCTTACAATTAACTTTTGTGTTGCCCATGTCTTTCCTTTGGTGGTGATTGATCTCAGTACCACTAAGTAGAATCCATATAGCCCCCTCAAGAGTAGTCTCAAAGAGGCTGCCAGCCTTGCTGTTAAGCAGAAGTGTCACACGTCATGGGGAAGTCAAATCTGGTATCCCTGAGCTACGTAAAGCTTGGAATCTACTGTGACAGGAGAGCACTTCTCTAGGAAGCCAGTGTCTCTTTGAGGACAATGTGGACAAAAAAGGGGTCCATGCTGAACCTGACAAGCTCTAGGGAGGCTTGCATAGTAGCCTTACAAACTCATAGACCTAAAATAACCACACAGGATGGTCTGAAATTAAAACTTTCTAACTAAAAGCAAGCAGTTTGTGGTGGGTAGTCATGTATAGAGAGGTATTTTTCTCTAACAAAAATCAAAGGCTTACTTTATGTGAGCCTGTCTGTTTTTCTTTGCATCTACAATAATGTAACTGATAATGGCACCAGAGAAAACTCAGGTCCAAGAGGCCTTCTCAGGCGAGAATGAATTCAGGCAGAAAATAGGTTGCAGTGTTCAAGCAAAGCAAGAAGTTTCTTTCTTTTTTTTTTTTTTTCATTTTTCTGAAGCTGGAAACAGGGAGAGACAGCCAGACAGACTCCCGCATGCGCCCGACCGGGATCCACCCGGCACGCCCACCAGGGGCGACGCTCCGCCCACCAGGGGGCGATGCTCTGCCCATCCTGGGCATCGCCATGTTGCGACCAGAGCCACTCTAGCGCCTGGGGCAGAGGCCACAGAGCCATCCCCAGCGCCCGGGCCATCTTTGCTCCAACGGAGCCTCGGCTGCGGGAGGGGAAGAGAGAGACAGAGAGGGAAAGCGCGGCGGAGGGGTGGAGAAGCAAATGGGCGCTTCTCCTGTGTGCCCTGGCCGGAATCGAACCCGGGTCCTCCGCACGCTAGGCCGACGCTCTACCGCTGAGCCAACCGGCCAGGGTGCAAGAAGTTTCTTAAGCAAAGCCGTGCACTTTGCACAAGACACGAATGGACAACTCAGCTTGTCTAAGCACTACTACCTGTTGGGGTCTTAGAGATTATATACTTTTTAACTTCCAAGGTTGCCTTTCACTGATACTCTGACTAACATACAGTATTTCAAGGCTGTTTGAACATTTGCTGATTTTGTTCTGGCAGACAGTGTGATTGCTGACATCCCCTCTCCTTCAGTTGGTGAGATAAAACCCCCTCTGTTTTCCCTCCCCTTTTCCTGCCCTGGTGCCTGTCTATCCTATCTAACAATAGCATGTCTTTGAAATATAAAGGTAATATTTTCCTGCAATCCTCAGAGCAAGCATATCAGCAAAGCAGAATCCAGCCACTCCCATTGTTGTTATTATCACGGTCCTTGTTAGCTATCTTATTCCTGCCCACATAAAAGAAATTTCAGTATATACATTTTTACTTTTCATCAGTGCCACAGATTTCTGACTTTTGCGTTCTCTCTCGTTCTCGGCCTCCCTAATGAATCCAAATCAATTTCATGTAACTCCCGTTTTCAACTTCGATTCTGATGTACAAAATTTAAGAATCCAGAAAAGACCAGAGTAACAGGCTTTATTGAAAGGAAGAAAGCAACCGTTCCAGGCACTTTTCCAGGGAGAAGGGCACTGGTACCACAGTACGAGGTGAATTTCATAGGGCTTGGGAGAGCCGTAAGCAAGTATTGAGTTAGAAGTTTTAGTATGTTCCCTTCTGCGGTTTTACAGTTTTGACTTCATGGAATGATTCTACTTGAGGTGGTTGACCAGCATCCTGGAACTCTTCTGTCTCAGGGGCGATGGTTCAATAACTCAGAGTGAGGTCAGGTAGCCAGGCAAACAACTAAAGGGCAGTTGGAAGTTTTAGTAAATTCATATATCTATCATTTCTCAACTCTGTGGTATGATAAAAAGGAAAAGAAGTGGGGGAAGAAAAGTGTATGAGGTTCAAAAAGGAGGTTTGTCTCTGACCGACTATCTTCTGGAGCTACTTCTTGCTCTATTTAGAAGCCTCCTTTATGGACCTCTCCATGGGGCAGTTGGAGTATGGGTTCTAAAAGCACTTCATTATAGGTAATTCTGGATATTTCTCCCACTTGGGCCTGCAGAACTTGATAAAAAAAGTGGGGGGGGGAGGATGACGTCAGAGTAATGGCGGAATAGGAAGCGATACCGATAAATCTCCCCCAAAACTCAACAAGATCTTCAACCAGAAACAGAAAAACCTATACTTGGAGCTTCCAGATTCTTCGCAATACACCCAAAGGTATGATTGAGTGAAAAATTGGCTAAATATATAACCAAACCCCGAAGGAAATAGGGAGTAAGAAATGCTCCGCCTTCCTCACTAACCTAAACAGGGCGGCTTTCTCTGGTAACTGTGAATATAGAAACTGAGGCGGGCAAAGGGGGTGAATAGATCCAGGCCGCCGCAGCAAAAACGGCCGAACCAGGCTGTGGCTCAGAGATCCAAGCCGAGGAAAATCTGATCCTGTGGCAACCCGGGCAATACAAGCTAACACTCGCGCCAAACCCAAACAAAGAAAGACAAGCGGAGCGGCCATTTTACCCGGTCTCCTGGTCGGTGCGCAGTTAGTGGAAGAGAGATTTCTTCCTAAGCCGCGGAAGTGGGTGCCCGTGTTGCCCCACGGAGAGGCAGGGTCAGAGGCCTTTCTGTGGGCTGAGGGCAGAGTCTCTGGGCAGCCCCAGCACCCTGGGAAAGCCACGCACGGGAGGGAGTGAGAACTACTTCCAACGGTGGAGATTTTCCGTGCTGGTGAGGGTTTTACTCAGAGGGAACCGCGGCCGGCCTCATATCCTGGTGTGCGCGCGCAGATAAGGAGTGAGCGATTCCTCCGAGTGCCTCCGCAGTGCGCACCCGTGTTATCGCACAGAGGGGCAGAGTCAGGGGCCTTTGTGTGGGCCAAAGCGGAATCTCGGGCCGCCCCAGCGCCTTGCAAAAGCCGCACACGGGGACGGAGCGAGACTCAATTCCAACGCTGCAACTTTTCCCTGCGGTTGGGGGTTTCACTCAGAGCGTGAGACTGCTGGCCGGATATCCTGGTTGCAGACAGTGAGTGAGAGTTTCCTCCAAGCGCCCCGGAAGTGGGCGCCCGCTTGTGTTACCGGACAGAGTGGCAGAGTCAGTGGTCTTTGAGTGGGCGGAAAGCCCACCTGATTATGCTAGCAGCTCTGACTGACTGAGCCTTACCCAGAGCCCTGTGCTGAGTGGAAATAGAGTGGGGAGTTGCCAGCAATTTGAGCCTCTTACTATCCAGGCAGAGGCAGCAGCAACCCCATACCTGGACTATCAGGCTACTAATTGAGGAAGGAAAGACTAGGAGAAAGGCTCCAGGAACACGGACTCTCTCACTGTCGGAGCCTATAAATGCTAATGAGCCTCAACTCCCAACGAGAATAAAGCATAATACATGACATTGCCATAGAGACTTATCAACTGCAAACCTCTACCTGAGCGTGCCAAAGGGGCAGAACCCGGGGTACAGAGTCACCGACCAGGAAGAGGGAGAGAAAAGAAAAAGCAAGAAGATAACCTCTCAAAATCAAGAATAATCTGCAGACTTTATAACCTATCCCATTTTATTATATTTGTTCGTTTGTTTCTCTTATCTTCATTCTTGAGACTTTTTTTTCCTCCTCCAATTTGGCCGATTAACTCTCTACCGGTCTTACTCTCTCCTCTCCTTGAACTATACTACCCATAAGTGTTACATCTCCCATTATCATTTCTCTTCTCTTCCTTTCTCTCTATGAGAGTTGCACTCCAAAACCCTTAACTCTTTCTCTCTCTCTCCTTTCTTTTTTCTTCTTTTAGTGGTTCCCTCTTTTTTTCTCTCTCTCTCTTTCTTTTCTCCCTCTATATTAGTTTCTTCCTTTCTCCTTTACATCTCCTCTCATTCAAACCTCAATAACAAACAAATTATCTTATCTGGGACTCAAACCTATGTTTGTGGCATTTTGGGGGGTTTTTACTTCACCTTTTTAACTCACTAGCAGTGCTCCCATCCCTGGCTCTCCATATTATCTAGTTATTGTTCCACTAAATACAATAGTAAGTTTTTAATTTGTCCCCCCATTTTTCTATTTTCCTCTTATTCCTCTCATCATAACTCTTAGAAAACCAACACCTAAAAGCAAATCATTTTATTCTTGACCCAAATTTTTTCCTTATTTGCTTTTTGTGGGTCCATACACTCTTTTTTTTTTCTTTTTTCTTTTATTTTTTTTCCTTTTTTTTTTTTTTTCTTTCTCTCTTTTTTGCCCCTTTATTACTTTTCCCCAATTCAGGCCCTCCATCACAGGCATTGTTTGTTATAACTCACAGTCCACCACAAGATTTTCTCAAGAAAGAGGGGAGAGGAGAGGAGAGGAAAAAAAGAGGGGGGGAATAATTTCCTTTTTTAAAAATTTTTATTTTATTTTATTTTTCTTTATTTCATTATTAATTTTTTTTAAAAAAAACAACTCTTTTCGATTTGTTATTTTTTTATTTTTTTTAACTTTTTATTCTTTATTAAATCTCATTAATACTATCAACAAAACCACCCTCAGATGCCATTAAGGAAGAGAAAATCGAATATCATGGATACAAAAGAAAGAGAGGTAACACAGCTAGATGAGGAAAAATCTATGGAGAAAAAATTTAATATATTGGAAACCTTGGAGCTAAATGACAGAGAATTCAAGATAGAAATCCTAAAAATCCTCCGAGATATACAAGAAAACACAGAAAGGCAATATAGGGAAATCAGAAAACAACTCCATGAACACAAAGAATATATGTCCAAGGAAATTGAAACTATAAAAACAAATCAAACAGAGATGAAAAACTCAATTCACGAGCTGAAAAACGAAGTAACAAGCTTAGCTAATAGAACAGGTCAGATAGAAGAGAGGATTAGTGAAATAGAAGACAAGCAACTTGAGGCACAACAGAGAGAAGAAGAAAGAGACTCAAAAATTAAAAAAAATGAGATAGCCCTACAAGAATTATCTGACTCCATCAAAAAGAATAACATAAGAATAATAGGTATATCAGAGGGAGAAGAGAGAGAAAATGGAATGGAGAACATACTTAAACAAATAATTGATGAGAACTTCCCAAGCCTGTGGAAAGAACTAAAGCCTCAAGTTCAAGAAGCAAACAGAACTCCAAGTTTTCTTAACCCCAACAAACCTACTCCAAGGCATATCATAATGAAATTGACACAAACCAACAGCAAAGAAAAAATTCTCAAGGCAGCCAGGGAAAAGAAGAACACAACATATAAAGGAAGGCCCATTAGATTATCATCAGATTTCTCAGCAGAAACTCTACAAGCTAGAAGAGAGTGGACCCCAATTATTAAAGTCCTGAAAGAGAGGAACTTTCAGCCACGAATACTATACCCATCAAAGCTATCCTTCAAATACGAAGGAGAAATAAAAACATTCACAGATACAGAAAAGATGAGGGAATTTATCATCAGAAAACCCCCACTCCAGGAATTACTAAAGGGGGTTCTCCAATCAGATACAAAGAACAAAAAAAAAACAGAGCCACAAGTAAAAGCTCCAAGAAGAACACAATAAAACCAAATTTAAACTGTGACAACAACAAAAAGAAAGAGGGGGAGAAGACGGAGATTAACAGTAGCAAAGGACGATGGAGTGCAAAAGTACTCACAAAATAGTTCGCTACAATGAACAGGGTAGGGACCCTTTTCATTACTCAAAGGTAACCACCATTGAAAAAACCACCACAGAAGCACATGAGATAAAAAAGATAGCAACAGAGGAAAGATGTATGGAATACAACCAAATAAAAACAAAAGATAGAAAAACGAAAGAGAAGGATCAAACAAGACACAAAACTAACATAAAGCAAGATATAAAATGGCAATAGTAAACTCACAAGTATCAATAATTACACTAAATGTAAATGGATTAAACTCACCAATAAAAAGGCACAGAGTAGCAGAATGGATTAAAAAAGAAAATCCAACTGTATGCTGCCTACAGGAAACTCATCTAAGTAACAAGGATAAAAACAAATTCAAAGTGAAAGGCTGGAAAACAATACTCCAAGCAAATAACATCCAAAAAAAAGCAGGTGTAGCAATACTCATATCGGATAATGCTGACTACAAGACAGGAAAAGTACTTAGAGACAAAAATGGCCATTTCATAATGGCTAAGGGGACACTGAATCAAGAAGACATAACAATTCTTAATATATATGCACCAAACCAAGGAGCACCAAAATATATAAGACAGCTACTTATTGATCTTAAAACAAAAACTGACAAAAATACAATCATACTTGGAGACCTCAATACACCGCTGACGGTTCTAGATCGGTCATCCAAACAGAGAATCAACAAAGACATAGTGGCCTTAAACAAAACACTAGAGCACCTGGATATGATAGACATCTACAGGACATTTCATCCCAAAGTGACTGAGTATACATTTTTCTCCAGTGTACATGGATCATTCTCAAGAATTGACCATATGTTGGGCCACAAAAACAATATCAGCAAATTCAGAGAAATTGAAGTTGTACCAAGCATATTTTCTGATCATAAAGCCTTGAAACTAGAATTCAACTGCAAAAAAGAGGAAAAAAGTCCCACAAAAATGTGGAAACTAAACAACATACTTTTAAAAAATGAATGGGTCAAAGAAGAAATAAGTGCAGAGATCAAAAGATATATACAGACTAATGAAAATGACAATACGACATATCAGAATCTATGGGATGCAGCAAAAGCAGTGATAAGAGGGAAGTTCATATCACTTCAGGCATATATGAACAAACAAGAGAGAGCCCAAGTGAACCACTTAACTTCCCACCTTAAGGAACTAGAAAAAGAAGAACAAAGACAACCCAAAACCAGCCGAAGAAAGGAGATAATAAAAATCAGAGCAGAAATAAATGAATTAGAGAACAGAAAAACTATAGAAAAAATTAATAGAACAAGGAGCTGGTTCTTTGAAAAGATCAACAAAATTGACAAACCCTTGGCAAGACTTACCAAGGAAAAAAGAGAAAGAACTCATATAAACAAAATCCAAAATGAAAGAGGAGAAATCACCACGGACACCGTAGCTATACAAAGAATTATTGTAGAATACTATGAAAAACTTTATGCCACTAAATTCAACAACCTAGAAGAAATGGATAAATTCCTAGAACAATACAACCTTCCTAGACTGAGTCAAGAAGAAGCAGAAAGCCTAAACAGACCTATCAGTAGAGAAGAAATAGAAAAAACCATTAAAAACCTCCCCAAAAATAAAAGTCCAGGCCCTGACGGCTATACCAGCAAATTTTATCAAACATTCAAAGAAGACTTGGTTCCTATTCTACTCAAAGTCTTCCAAAAAATTGAAGAAGAAGCAATACTTCCAAACACATTTTATGAGGCCAACATAACCCTCATCCCAAAACCAGGCAAGGATGGCACAAAAAAAGAAAACTACAGACCAATATCTCTAATGAATACAGATGCTAAAATACTAAACAAAATACTAGCAAATCGAATACAACAACATATTAAAAAAATAATACATCATGATCAAGTGGGATTCATCCCAGAATCTCAAGGATGGTTCAACATACGTAAAACGGTTAATGTAATACACCATATCAACAAAACAAAGAACAAAAACCACATGATCTTATCAATAGACGCAGAAAAGGCTTTCGATAAAATACAACACAATTTTATGTTTAAGACTCTCAACAAAATGGGTATAGAAGGAAAATATCTCAACATGATAAAGGCCATATATGATAAACCATCAGCTAACATCATATTAAATGGCACTAAACTGAAGGCTTTCCCCCTTAAATCAGGAACAAGACAGGGTTGTCCACTCTCTCCACTCTTATTTAATGTGGTACTAGAGGTTCTAGCCAGAGCAATCAGACAAGACAAAGAAATAAAAGGCATCCATATCGGAAAAGAAGAAGTAAAGGTATCACTTTTTGCAGATGATATGATCCTATACATCGAAAACCCCAAAGAATCCACAAAAAGACTACTAGAAACAATAAGCCAATACAGTAAGGTCGCAGGATACAAAATTAACATACAGAAGTCAATAGCCTTTCTATATGCCAACAATGAAACAACTGAGAAGGAACTCAAAAGAATAATCCCCTTCACGATTGCAACAAAAAAAATAAAATACTTAGGAATAAACATAACAAAGAATGTAAAGGACTTATATAATGAAAACTATAAACCATTGTTAAGGGAAATCGAAAAAGATATAATGAGATGGAAGAATATACCTTGTTCTTGGCTAGGAAGAATAAATATAATCAAGATGGCTATATTACCCAAAGCAATATACAAATTTAATGCAATTCCCATCAAAATCCCAATGACATTTTTTAAAGAAATAGAGCAAAAAATCATCAGATTTATATGGAACTATAAAAAACCCCGAATAGCCAAAGCAATCCTAAAGAAAAAGAATGAAGCTGGGGGCATAACAATACCTGACTTCAAACTCTATTATAGGGCCACGACAATCAAAACAGCATGGTATTGGCAGAAAAATAGACACTCAGACCAATGGAACAGAATAGAAAGTCCAGAAATAAAACCACATATATATAGTCAAATAATTTTTGATAAAGGGGCCAACAACACACAATGGAGAAAAGAAAGCCTCTTCAATAAATGGTGCTGGGAAAACTGGAAAGCCACATGCAAAAGAATGAAACTGGACTACAGTCTCTCCCCCTGTACAAAAATTAACTCAAAATGGATCAAAGATCTAAACATAAGACCTGAAACAATTAAGTACATAGAAGAAGACATAGGTACTCAACTCATGGACCTGGGTTTTAAAGAGCATTTTATGAATTTGACTCCAATGGTAAGAGAAGTGAAGGCAAAAATTAATGAATGGGACTACATCAGACTAAGAAGTTTTTGCTCAGCAAGGGAAACTGATAACAAAATAAACAGAAAGCCAACTAAATGGGAAATGATATTTTCAAACAACAGCTCAGATAAGGGCCTAATATCCAAAATATACAAAGAACTCATAAAACTCAACAACAAACAAACAAACAATCCAATAAAAAAATGGGAAGAGGATATGAATAGACACTTCTCCCAGGAAGAAATACAAATGGCCAACAGATATATGAAAAGATGCTCATCTTCTTTAGCTATTAGAGAAATGCAAATCAAAACGGCAATGAGATACCACCTCACACCTGTTCGATTAGCTGTTATTAGCAAGTCAGGTAATAGCAAATGTTGGAGAGGCTGTGGAGAAAAAGGAACCCTCATTCACTGTTGGTGGGAATGTAAAGTAGTACAACCATTATGGAAGAAAGTATGGTGGTTCCTCAAAAAACTGAAAATAGAACTACCTTATGACCCAGCAATCCCTCTACTGGGTATATATCCCCAAAACTCAGAAACATTGATACGTAAAGACACATGCAGCCCCATGTTTATTGCAGCATTGTTCACAGTGGCCAGGACATGGAAACAACCAAAAAGCCCATCAATAGATGACTGGATAAAGAAGATGTGGCACATATACACTATGGAATACTACTCAGCCATAAGAAATGATGACTTCGGAACATTTACAGCAAAATGGTGGGATCTTGATAACATGATACGAAGCGAAATAAGTAAATCAGAAAAAAACAGGAACTGTATTATTCCATACGTAGGTGGGACATAATAGTGAAACTAAGAGACATTGATAAGAGTGTGGTGGTTACGGGGGGGAGGGGGGAATGGGAGAGGGATAGGGGGTGGGAGGGGCACAAAGAAAACAAGATAGAAGGTGACAGAGGATAATCTGACTTTGGGTGGTGGGTATGCAACATAATTGAACGACAAGATAACCTGGACTTGTTATCTTTGAATATATGTATCCTGATTTATTGATGTCACCCCATTAAAAAAATAAAATTATAAAAAAAAAAAAAGTGGGGGGGCAAGCAGTAAAATTAGGTAAAAATTAGGATTGGTCCTATAATTGGTGCTAGCATTGAGAACAAGGTTTTTTTTCACTATTGTTCAAAGTAGGAGTTAATTTATATGTTTGCTGATATAGGGTTTCAGATTTTTTTGTTTTGTGAAGGCAGGTTTTAGGGTTGGTGTGTAGGGTTAGGTAAATTTTTCCAATTTTATGATTGGTGAATGTCTGCATGCGGTTCTGTAGAAAGTAGTGAACCAACATAAGAGGCAGGGTCCAAAATTTAGAAAAATAAATAGAAGAATGAGTGGACCAATAAAAGGCAACAGTGAAGACACCCAATTTGTGTGAAACCACTGATTTCATGACTGGTTTCTCTTTTATGAATTCACTGAGCTTTAGAGAGAGAGAGAGAGAGAGAGAAAGTGGGAATAAGTTAAGGTAGTGAGCAGTCCCCCTGCCACTAGACCTATTTTTATAGAAATTCTTAAAGCAACAAGAGGAGGGATCACCTGTATAGCTCGTTTGGTTCTTAGATTGATGGGTAGTGTACTAGGAATTGGAAGAGGCTCTTGTGGTGGAATTAGGTTGATAATTTGGGTGAGATAGATTAGGGTACAGGTTTCTGTCCAATTAGTAGGAAGACACATATAGGTGTTGGTCTCACAGAAGTAGAAAGTCCGTGATTGGGTGAGGCAGGCTGAAAGGTGAATAGAGAATAGAAGGACAGATCCTGGCCGATTGGCTCAGTGGTAGAGCGTCAGCCTGGCATACAGGAGTCCCAGGTTTGATTCCTGGCCAGGGCACACAGGAGAAGTGCCCATCTGCTTCTCCACCCCTCCCCCTCTCCTTCCTCTCTGTTTCTCTCTTCCCCTCCCGCAGCGAGGTTCCATTCGAGCAAAGATGGCCCAGGTGCTGGGGATGGATCCTTAGCCTCTGCCCCAGGTGCTAGAGTGGCTCTGGTCACAACAGAGTGACGCCCCGGATAGGCAGAGCGTTGCCCCTGGTGGGCGTGCCGGGTGGATCCAGGTTGGGCGCATGCGGGAATCTGTTTGACTGTCTCTCCCTTTTTCCAGCTTCAGAAAAATACAAAAAAACCCCAAAAAACAAAAACAAAAAAAACAGAGAATAGAAGGACAAGGGGTCAGTTTTGTTTCTCTGTTTCTGAGTTCCAGATGGTCAGGGTGGAGGAAAGAGCTATTCCAATAAGTGAGGAGATTAGAGGATTGTTAACTGGGGTGACTAATTAAACATTCTTCAAAAACCAGATTTTTGACTCTGCAAATTCTTTTTTCTTGATACAAACTTTCTACAACCTGCACAAATCTTCTACAACTTATATAAACCTTCAACTTTCATAAAATTTCTTATTCAGAAATAACTGGTTTTCATAAAAATTTGCTTTCTCTTTCAAAACTATTTCATACCTTATAACCTTCTATTATCAAAACCATACAATTTTCTTTCTAGTTAGAACTCTTGACTTAAACATTTTTAACCTTTTGTGACAATTAAGTTGACTTTTTTTTACTATAGTTTATCTTTTTGCAAAGTCTGATTAAAAGAGTCCTTAGCTTCTTCATATATTCCCCATATGTAGACCAACCAGCTTCTGGTTTCTGGTTGGAGTAATGCATGCCATTTTTCTACATTAGCAGCAGTGGGAGTTTTCAGGAATTTGGTGTGTGAACCTGTCTATGTGAAAGTCAGTCCTTGTGTGATGTAATGCTGGAAATGCCTCTTGGACAGTCTTTCACCAGCCTGCTGAATAACCTATAAATCCTGCAAGTACTTAGGGAAAGGGTGGTTTCATTTGTACACTTTGAAGCTAGAGTTTAACTCCTAGTGATTATTGCTCTTAGCTGAAATTAGCAGCAGGTCCCAGCTATAATAGGCATGGGGCAATGAGACAAAAGGAAATAAGGAGATACTATACATTAAATAAAGCAACAAAACCAGACTGTCAATACCCACAGTAGAGATCTTTGAGAGATAAAGAAAACTCAAATATTTAGGCAAGGCATAGTAGATGGCCCTTGTCTTTACAAAAAAAAATGAGATCAGTTTATCTGCTACTTGGAAGAAATACATAAGGCTCATGAACAACATCCTTGTGCCTTCATTGGTAATTCCCAGCATGCTGGACAAATTCAGGTCATAGGTACCTGGAGCAGGGCTAGAAGAGACTGAACCCATCCTCCATGGAACAAGGGGGCAGCTTACCTTTAATGTACCTCTTTCCACAGCAAAGATATGTCTCATTATGGGGCCAAGAAGCTAGGCAGGCTTCAATTCAATGACCTTTTTTTTCACTCTTGAAGCAGGATCCTGATGGAATCATATAAAGCCCTTTAGGGCACTGGAGCCTTTAACAGCATATGCCAAAAGTTGGTATTTCCTGATATTTTTTAGGACTTATTTGCCTTTTCTGTTACTTCCTTGGCCATTATAGACCTTAAAAGCCATGCTCAGATGATCTTACTGAGGGGCTTGACTAAGAGAACAAAATTGAGAATCCAGTGTCTAAAGAAGCCTATTACACTGAGGAAAGAAAGGATTTGATTTGCAGGGGTAGGTGGTTGGAGACTATGAAGGGTCTGAGTTTGATCTAATGTGTGACTGCAGGTGGTGGGGATATTGCAGGGAGAGTCCATGAAGATGAGTAAGCCTTTATTTAAGAGGAGGTTAATTGGTTTAAGGCATAAGAAAGAGACACAGTTACACATTAAACAAAGACTTCACATATAAATTTTAAATTAAGAAATTTAAATGAGCATGCTTTACTTGTTTCAATTAAAATTATACTAGAGATACTTTCTGACAAAGAGACAACCAGATTACTTGTTCACACAGCTTAACAGACAACTCTGCTTTTTTAATTTTTTCGAGATGGAAAGGAGTTCTCAACATAGAGGGTAGGAAGAGAGAAAGCAGATGAATGAACAGCATAAACAACTGAATGGAAAGAATAAGGGTCAGAATTTTTAGGAGGAAAGGGAGGAGATTAATGTGCTGGTGGTGGTGCCACATAGTAAGAGGAGTCAAAAAGATTTAGAGCTCTGAGGAAAGGGGAGAAGATGAGGTGGAGGAAGGCATAAGTGCCTGTGGGGAGGGGGGAATGGGTAAGATACAGCCAAAGCTGGTGGGGAGGCGGGAGAGACAGCCGAAGCCCTTGGGGTGGGAGGATGTGTAAGATGCAGCCGAAGTCGGTGGGGAAGGGAGAATGGGTCAAACAAGAAGAAGAGACAGAGCTGCCCATCTGTAATAAGAGAGGAGGGGTTTAAGAACACAGTGGAGAAAGGAGGGGCCCCTGGCCAGAAGAAGAGATGAAATAAATATTGATATTTGCAAGTAAATAAGAAACAGAATTTTGCAAAGAGAGAGGGCTTTCTGGAGGGATGAGATTCCAGTGGCAGAGGTCTGCAGAGGGATCAGAGAGGAGTCCCAAAAGAATGGCTCCCCCTGGGGTCAGGCATGAGATGGAGAGAGTTGGGAGTCCAAGGAGAAGGAAAGATTAGGAGCACAGGTTTTAGGTGAGGTTTCTTTTCCAAAAATGGCCTGCATGTAGAACATGTGGCACAGAGATTAAGGACAGGAGCGAAGGGAGAAGAAAGCTTGCATGTTAGAAATTTCTGAGGCCTTCCTAGTCCAGTGGCAGAAAATGTCTAATTCTCTTAGAATATTGTAATTGAATGTCCCATTTTCAGGCCAATGGGAGTCATTGTCTAATTTGTATTGGGGCCATGCTGTGTTACAGAAAAAAATGAGTTTTTCTTGGCTTAAGGTCAGTGAGGCCCAACTTAGTGAGCTTTTTATGAAACATCCTAGAGAAGTCTGGTCAGAAGTCTTAAACTCTGAAGAGCCCATAGTGAAGACAGGTGAGCAAGAGGAGGTGATCCCACCTTTATTCACTGTCCCCAAGAGAAGGAAGTCTTTGCGTGAGAGAGTCTTCCCTGATAAATATCATCACAACCTCTCAGGGAGCTCCAAGAGAGGAAGAGAGTGGAGAGGTTTGGCTAGGTGCCTAGTCTTTCTGAGCAGTCTACTAAGAGTGAAAGTCAATTCCTTTAAAACTTGAGGCATGTCAGAGAAAACCAGTCAACCAGAGAAAATTTTTGTGAAAAAGATAAGCTGACCAGGGAAGGGGAAAGAAAAAATCTCCTTACCTTCTGGTTCAGCAAGGGTTCAGGACAGGGTCAGATTGTTGACCAATCAACCTACTATTACATGTCCAAAGAGAATCAGGGAGTAAGCCTGGGATGAGCTGCCACTACCCATTGCTTCTCTGATTGTAATTTTGGATGGCAAAGAGAGATCATCCAGTAAACCAGTATCTTGTCCTGGGTTTCTGCACCAAATATAAAAACTATTGGAATCTGAATAGACCAGAGTAACTGGATTTATTGAAAGAAAGAGAGAAACCCTGCCGTGCTCTACTCCGGGGAGAAGGGAACTGGTACAGACTATGAGGTGAATATTATAGGGTTTGGAAGAGCCTTGAGCAAGTATTGAGTCAGAAGTTCTGGTATGTTCCCTTCAGCAGTTTTAGGATTTCGGCTTCCTGGAACTCTTCTGCCTCAGGAGCAACTGTCCAGTATGTAAGAGTGAGGTCAGGCAGCCAGGAGAGACAACCAAAGGGCAGTTGAAAGATCTGGTAAATTCATATATCTATCACAAAATACGGGGCAAAATGCCATTTCCCATATCATTTTTTAAATCGGCTGAGACTTTAATTACTAGCAATTGTCATATGTTTGGCTAAAATAAACTCATAAATATTCTACAGGTCTGGACATTGCTTAACTTGACAACGGAGATTCCGGTTGGGGGGGGGTAGGAGGCTTTCTCTCCTCACTAAACATCTCCAGGGAGATGTCGCACCTCCATGGAAGAAGAGACACTCTACAGAGGGATGGCCCCTCATTCGGTCACCAAATCCAAAAATGAAGACCCTCTCCAGGGAGTTACACCCTCTCCAGGGAGGAAGCTCCTAGGAGAGACTGCAGCTCTTTTCCAGGGACTGGCCCCACCACAGGGAAGTGCTCTGCCCTCGAAGTCCAAGCTCTGCTCCATCCCCGCCTCACACTGCCCCCGCCCCTCACTGTCTACCCAGCCCTGTGGTGTCCCACCTGCCTCTTCATCACATTGCCATCTACCCTGCCCTGTACAGATCCGGGACATCTGCCCCACTTTCACCATCCTTGCCCCTCGTAATTCATGCCCCGCCCAGTCCCACGTCCTGCCCTGCCCAAATTTGAGCATTACACAACCCGAAGGTCCCTAGCCTGTCCCGCCCTTCTCAGCCACGCCCAGTCTTCTGCCCCACGCAGTCCTTGCCTTATGTTGTGCGCCCCACCCCATGCTGTCTGCGCCTCAGGCCATCCACGTGCCTAGATTCCCCACCTCTCATCATTTCTGCCCCATGCCATGCCTAAAACCAAAGTGTGCAAAGAAATACAAAGTGAATAAATGGGAAAAGACACGTCAGTGATGCAGAAGTAGGTTGACAGTTTCTGGTTACGTACACCCAGATAACAGCAGAGAAAAAAATCTTTCTGGTGACTATTACCTAGCTGTTATTCTCAAGATGCACACGAGGTGGCAGCAGAGAAGCGCACTTGGAAAACATTTATCAGAGATCATGCTGTATGTTCTTTCAACCAAGTTTCAACAACCTTCAAACCATTTAAATGATATAAAGCATGTTTTCTTGTCATTACACTTAATCTAGAAATCAGTAATAGAAACTAACTAGAAAACCCTTACTTTTTTAAGTTAAGAAATTTACTCCTTGATAAACCCCCCTCAAAATCAACAATTCAAGCTAAAAATACTTTTAAATTAATGAAAATTAAAACTACATAAGAAAATCTATGGCAAAATGTAGTGATGAATATATTTTAGGAAAAAAACCCGGAAAATACACAGCTTTTTCACCCATATTAAGAACCAGAATAGTAAATAAATCCAGAGAAAGTAAAAAAAAGGAAATGTTCACAGAGACATCTTGAGGGTGTATACCATATTTCCCCATGTATAAGACTCATCCTTTTTTTAAAAAAAAATTGGGTTCTAAAAAGTGGGTGCATCTTATAAAGTGCTTGCAGGTTTTTTATTTGCATTTCCTGCTTATTCACATTTGTTATCTTTTTCTCAAAATTTGGGCCCCAAAATTAAGGTGCGTTTTATACATGGAGACACCTTATATATGGGCAAATATGGTACTTTACAACCTTACCAGTGTTTTTTTTTCTTGGGATGATATTTTGAAAAAAAGAATTCATTCCTTTATACAATTTAAGCTGCAACAACAAAACAAAGGCATTATCATTTTTTACATTTAAATTTTTTTTAAATTATTAATGTTAGAGAAAGGAAGGGGGGAGACCGACAGATAGTCAGAATCATCAATTTGTTTCTGTATGTGCCCTGACCCAGGATCAAACCTATGACATCACTGTATGGGTGTGATGCTCTAACACACTGAGCTCTCTTTTGGGGAAAATAAAAGTACTAGAAAAGGCCTAAGGTAATTTAAAAAAATAAAATAATAATTTAGTCTGCTGTGGTGACAACACCAAAGAATTTTCTTTGCTCTAGACAGTCAGGGGCATAAACACTATTTGTAATAGTTTAGTTCAAAGTTGCCTCTTTCCTAACGTGCACTTTTTCTTGTGCCATGGCAGCAGTCCAGACTGAGAGACCCCCTATGCTGGGGGCATCCAGAAGTTATCTGAGCCTGGGTCACCACTTACAAGCTAGGTTATTTTGGTCACAGAACACCTCCCAGGGTCTTTGTTTCATCACTTGTAAATTTTCTCAGTTTTATAGATGAGAACACGCATTGCTGAAGGACTGAGAATTAGGCTTCAGCTCAGCCTTCTGAGAAATTGAGATATTGGACTTCACCACTATCAATCAAACCTGGGACCAAAGGCATTGCACTGCCAAAGCCAGTGCTTGTCACAACTTATATTATTTTTGTATATTTTTTATTCCCTCTGTCTACCCCATGACAGTGTAGTGCTCATAGAGATAGAAAGTGAGTCACTCTCATTCACTACAGACAACCAGTGTCGAGCACAGTGCCCAGTACATAACTGTAGAGCCAGTAGGCAGGGCCAGGGCCACTATCACAGCAGCCTTCTGGCCCATGCAGGTTCGCATTGGATTCGGACAGTCGGTAAAGAAACAACGGAGCCACAAACTGGTGGGCCATAGTCTTTAATTCTAGCTTGCACCCGGCGGGCAAGTAAAAATTCACACTGGGCTCCAAAACCCAGTCACATCCAGTGCTCACAAAGCTACTGACTTATCCGAGTTTCCTAGAATCAAAGGTTTCTAGCTCACCAGACTTATTCTCCTCTGTTCCCCATCTCCTTCCTTATCCCAGATACAAACTCTACACAAACTGGCATCTCACTCAGCACTCCGCCATCTTAGCTGCTTCTCCTGGCCTCCTCCACATGGCCTCCTTCCGCTGCTGGCTCTACTCTCTCATGCTAATCATCCCAGGAACCAAGAGCCCAAACTCTCATTCCGTCCCCATTTTATAGTGTAGAAATCCAAACCCTTAATCCAATATACAAAACAGGGAAGTCTCTAATACAAAGTCACCCTCTGAGGCATGATAGGATTGTACCACCCTACATCAAAAAGGGTAGGAAAGGCTTAATCCCAAAACCAAGCCCCAGGCTAAAGGATTCTGCCTGCCTTTAGCCCACCCCAACACACATTAATATCACCTGGGCGACGGCCTCCTCCTGTTATCTTTAACAAAGTGAGCATAATACATTTTACCTGCCCAACAATAACAAAAGTACAATAAATATTTATTGGATAAATGAATAGTCATTTGTATATGTAAGAATGAGATGGCACTTGAACACCAGATGTGCAGGCTTTATTAAAGGAGAAAGACCTGCCAGGGCACTTCTTGGAATAAGGGCCCCCAAAACAGACTGAAGTAAAAATTTACAGATTTGGGAATAGCCTCGAGCAAGGGTGTGCTGGTATGTTTGGCTTGCTGGAATACTCCTCTTTTGGGTGATTGACCAGCTTCCTGAAATTCCATTGTCCCAGAGGCAATTGTCTGGTAATTAAGGGTGGGGTCAGGCAGCCAAGCAGAACAGCAAAAGGGCAGTTGTAATTCATATGTCTATTAGTATACATATACAGATATACACAAATGACAGACATATACATTGACACAGAGAGATATGCTCATGTGCAATGCACATCTATGCACACAGATGTACACACACCCATTCTACCTTGGTACATATAGATAGAGAAATATAATAGGTACACAGAGACTATGGGATGAAAATGTTGTATTAACAGTAAATATCTCTATATGGGAAATTTGGGTTTTTTGTTTTTCTTATAGTTTTTTCTAGCATTTCTGCAATAAGAATACATTTTTATAATAAAAAAATTGTTAAAATTCAATATAGTTGTCAAATCAAAACATATCATATTTTATAATAAATTAAAGAAATTTAAATAAAAAAGTTAAAAAGACAGAAGTAAAAATAGTAGAATGGGAAGTCATTGAGTTCAGGGACATGAGTTCCTAGCACAGTGCCTGGTATACGATGGGCACTTTCAAAGGCTTTATGAAAGCAAGGCAGGAAGAAAAGTAGAAAAACAAGATGAAAAGAAGTGTAATAGAGAATCCAGGGAGGGAAAGAGGAAGAGAAGAAGAAATAAAGAGAAAATCAGATCATAGCTAGAGAGAAAAAATGAGGGAGGAAAGAGAGTGATTCATTACAATTATACACATTCACATTCTTTAAGATTCCAAGTTTACAATCAAAGTTCTCCGTATTTACCAAGCATTCAGAAAATATTTTTAGAGCATTAAAGAATACATGGAATTTACTAACTCCACAACGTTGAATTTCTTGGACTCCTGAAATTCCTGGATTTAATAAAATAATCAAGAGAGGACTCAAAAAATGTGCCTCTTGGTTCACCTGCAGATCTACCTGTAGAATGATAGCAAATGTCATAAATTGGCACTGTCATTCACGCAAGTCAGTGCTTATGGAATAAACAGAATGCTGGAGCTAGAGGAGAATTTTGACACCACGGAGTGATCTGATCCTATTATTTTACAGATAGGGAACAAGAAGCAAAGAGATAAAAGGCAACTAATGCAAGACTTCTGGTTTCTGGTCTTACAAGTAAGAGGCTTGGCAGTTATCCTGCCCATCCTAACAAGAGAAAATGTTGTAAGGTACCAAAAGCTACAGAATAAATATATATTATATTTTAGGAAGCTTAAAGAACTTTTTATTAATTTGGGCTAGGCGTGCAAAGAGATTTTGTAAATGATTTTTGTACTTGTGCAATTAGCATCATTCCAGGATGGCCAATAGCACTGTATTGTAAATGCAGAGGGGAGGAGATTCAGACTCTGACCTTCCTGCACACATATAAAGAAGCAAGTGAATGGCTAGCCAGGTGTAGAAAGAGGAAAATTAAAGTAAGCCTTTCCTTATATTAATGGGCCATTTACAGGCATTTGTCCCCATGGAAACTACCTATCCCCTTCTAAAAGCGTGTAGTTAATGTAAGTACCTTTGGACAAAGGAATAGCAAATGAACAGTAAAAAATATAGGGATATCTTTTAATATGTAAAGTGACATATTTACCATTGTGTTGTCTTGTAAGTTTTAATGTGTGGAAGCTTCTTTTTATGAATCCTACAGACAGATGTTATAAACTTGCTAATTAATTGTGTTCCATTCTCCCCCTCATCCTTTTCCCAAAATTGTATAGGAGAAAGCAAAGGTTATAAGCTTATGCTGAAATGTCAGGCTTTTTCCATGCACATGTATAATTAAGGGTATATAGCCAGCCCCTATAATATATATCTTATAGACACACACAATTTGGGACTGCTGCCCCGTGTAAGCCATATGTGGCCAACATATTTAAGAAATTTCCTTTTTAAAAAAAACTCCTCAAATTTCTCTGGATTTGGTGTCTCTATAAAAACCCGCAGAATTGTGGATTGGGTACTTTACAACATTTGGCTTTCACACAAGGCCAACGGTGTTTTGCGTCACCTGGTAGGGGCACACTAAATAGGCTGGTCTCTCTAGAAGGCTGCCCGTTCCTGCTTGAATCTCAAGGAGAGGCACCACCTGAAGTGTTTTCAGGGCTCCCGGTCTTTCTGTGGGATCTGAACATTTCTCCTGTAGACACCTCTCAGTTCCCAAATTCGACAATTTAGATAATTTGGCAGAGAACTTGAGGAGGTAGGTGAAACAACTCTTTTTGCTTTACTGAATTTTCTGACTTTCCTCTGAACTCTTGCTTTTGCTTTTCTGTTTTGCACTAGAAGTAGGTAGTGTGGATTTGAGGCTTTACTGAATTGTGACTTCGGAGATGTAGAACTTCAGTGGAGTAGGTAGGGCCTTCAAAATTACTTTGCTGTTTTAACTAGTTTATATTCTTTCTGTTTTGGGGTACAGTGGAATATATTAGGTGTGGTCATATGTTCGCAGTACACTTTCTAAGACCAAGACGTCAGTGGGGAGTTTTAGTGGTCCTGCATTGGGTTTTGCTGGGGAACATCTGGTTATAATTTGGAGGACTGATTGTTGAGAATTGGTTCCTACTTTAGGCTCTCAGGGATATCTCCTGGTACTTTATCATGTTGAGGTATGTTCCCTGTATTCTCACTTTGCTGAGAGTTTTGATCATGAATGGGTGCTGGATTTTATCAAATGCTTTTTCTGCATCTATTGAAATTATCATATGGTTTTTCTCCTTCTTTTTGTTTATGTGATGAATCACATTGATTGATTTACGAATATTGTACCAGCCTTGCCTCCCCAGAATAAATCCCACTTGATCATGGTGTATGATTTTTTCCATATATTGTTGGATCCGGTTTGCTAATATTTTGTTGAGGATTTTAGCATCTATATTCATCAGAGATATTGGCCTATAATTTTCTTTCTTTGTGTGGTCTTTGCCTGGTTTTGGAATCAGAATTATGCTCGCCTCATAAAAGGAGTTTGGAAGTCTTCCTTCCTCTTGAATTTTTTGAAATAGTTTGAGAAGGATAGGAGTTAGTTCTTCTTTGAATATTTGGTAGAATTCCGTTGTGAAGCCATCGGGCCCCGGACTTTTCTTTGTTGGGAGTTTTTTGATAACTGTTTCGATCTCCTTTGGTGTAATTGGTCTGTTTAAGTTTTCTGATTCTTCCAGATTGATTTTTGGAAGATTGTACGTTTCAAGGAATTTGTCCATTTCATCTAGGTTGTCTAGTTTTTTGGCATACAGTTCTTCATAGTATTTTCTTACAATATTTTGTATTTCTGTTGTGTCAGTTGTTATTTCTCCTCTCTCATTTCTAATTTTATTTATTTGAGTCCTCTCTCTCTTTTTCTTGGTGAGTCTACTTAAAGGTGCATCAATCTTGTTTACCTTTTCAAAGAACCAGCTCCTAGTTTCATTGATCCTCTGTATTGTTTCTTTAGCCTCTATGTCATTTATTTCTGCTCTGATCTTTATTATTTCCTTCCTTCTACTACATTTGGGCTTTACTTGCTGTTCTTTTTCTAATTCTTTTAGATGCAGAGTTAAGTTGTTTATTTGAGCTTTTTCTAGCTTCTGAAAGTGTGCCTGTAGTGCTATGAACTTCCCTCTCAGCACTGCTTTCGCTGTGTCCCATAAATTTTGAGTTGTTGTATGCTCATTGTCATTCGTTTCTAGTAATTTCTTTATTTCTTCTTTGATCTCATTCTTAATCCATTCATTATTTAACACCCTGCTATTTAGTTTCCATGTGTTTGAGAATTTTTGAGCTTTTCTGCTGTGATTCATTTCTAGTTTCATGCCGTTGTGATCGGAGAAAGTGCTTGATATGATTTCAGTCTTCTTAAATTTGTTGAGAGCACTTTTGTGCCCTAACATGTGGTCTATCCTAGAGAATGTACCATGAGCACTTGAAAAGAATGTATATTCTGCTGCTTTAGGGTGAAAGGTTCTGAAGATATCTATTAAATCGAGTTGATCTAGTGTTTCCAATAAGTCTGCTGTTTCTTTGTTAATTTTCTTTCTTGAGGATCTATCTAGTGATGTTAGTGGGGTATTGAAATCCCCTACTATTATAGTATTGCTGTTGATCTCGCCCTTTAAATCCATCAAAATCTGTTTTATATATTTGGGTGCTCCTATATTAGGTGCATAGATATTTATAATAGTTATATCTTCCTGTTGGATTACTCCCTTTATCATTATGTAGTGGCCTTCTTTATCTCTTACTATATCCTTTGTTTTAAAGTCCAATTTGTCTGATATAAGTATTGCTACCCCAGCTTTTTTTTCATTTCCGTTTGCATGAAACATTTTTTTCCATCCTTTTACCTTCAATCTGTGTGTGTCTTTTGTTCTAAGGTGTGTCTCTTGTAGACAACATATGTATGGGTCCTGTTTTCTTATCCACGCAGCTACCCTATGTCTTTTGATTGGATCATTTAATCCATTTACATTTAAGGTTATTATTGATATGTAGTTGTTTATTGCCATTTTCTTCTTTAAAGGTGTATTCCTTTTTCTTTTTTTTTTTCTGTATTCTTTTCCCACTTTATCTGTTTACACCAGGCCCCTCAATATTTCCTGCAGCATTGGTTTGGTTGTAATGAATTCCTTGAGTTGTTTTTTGTCTGGGAAGCTTTTTATTTCTCCTTCAATTTTAAACGATAGCCTTGCTGGATAAAGTAGTCTTGGTTGTAGGTTCTTGTTCTGCATTACTTTGAATATTTCTTGCCATTCCCTTCTGGCCTCAAGTGTTTCTGTTGAGAAGTCAGATGTCATCCTTATGGGGGCTCCTTTGTAGGTGATAACTTTTTTTTCTCTTGCAGCTTTTAATATTTTCTCTTTATCGCTTAGCTTTGGTATTTTAATTATGATGTGTCTTGGTGTAGGTTTCTTTGGGTTTCTCTTTAATGGAGTCCTCTGTGCTTCTTGGATTTGTGAGAGTTTCTCTTGCATTAATTTAGGGAAGTTTTCAGCTATGATATGATTGAACAAAGTCTCTATCCCTTGTTCTTTTTCTTCTTCTTCAGGAACCCCTATGATGCGGATGTTATTTCTCTTCATGTTGTCACAGAGCTCTCTAAGAGTTTCCTCTGACTTTTTGAGTCTTTTTTCTCTTTTCTTCTCTGCTTTCATGCCTTCATTCCAGTTGTCTTCTAACTCGCTGATTCGATCCTCTGCTCTATCTATCCTGTTTTTAATTCCTTCCATTGTGGTCTTTATTTCTGATATTGTATTTGTAGTCTCCAACTGATTCTTTTTTATACTTGCTATTTCTTTATTTAGGTTTTCAAACTCCCCCTCCATTGTTGTTCTAAGATCCCTAAGCATCCTTACAATCATTATTTTGAACTCCGCATCTGGAAGTTTGATTATTTCCATATCACTCAGTTCATCTCTCGAAAGTGTCTCTTGTGGTTTCATTTGGATTGCACTCCTTTGTTTTCTCATCTTCTTCTTCTTTTTTTTTATTTGTAGAGTTGATTGAGTCTAGGCTTGGTGTTGTCTGCCTCCAGTTTTCAGTTGTGTTATTTTTAGGTCTTCGTGGGTTGGTATCAGCTATTATTTGTAATCCACTTTCGGATTTGGGCAGCTTTGAAGTGTTGATTTGTTTGTTTTCTTAACAGGTGATAGTCTTGTTAACTGATCTCAGCAGGGGGCTTCCTTGAAACTGTATCCAGGAATGCTGTGGTGTAACCTGAGACGCTGAAGGTCTCTTCCTCCAACTAATCTCACTGGGGGCAGGGTTTTTTCTCTCAGCTTCAGTAGGGGGAGGTGTATCTCAGATCTCCATGGAGACCTGAGTTACTGCCCCTCCTCCCCACTTCTTGTTTTCAGCTGTGTCTTGTTGTGCTGATTGGAGCTGGATAGATGTCCGGAGATCTCTGATCCGGAAGCACTTCAGCTCTGTTTTGTGAAAGGTTCAGTCCCTCCCCCAGCTATGGCCGCCTCCAGCACGAATGAGTCAGCTTTTTTATTTTGTTTCTTGCATACCTTAGCCCCTCACAGTCTGTCCCTCTCCCTGTCTTTTCCACTTGGGAGATAAGCTGGTCTTTTCAACCCACCTTGCTCCCTGGTCGCCAGGTAAGTGGCTGTGAGCAGTAGTTTCTGCTCTTTTTCCTCTGTGAAATCCTCTCTGGGCTCTCAGCCTCACCCCCCTCCTTCCCTTCCTGTAAGCAGAGGAGATTCAGGCACTCCTTACCAGGATTATTGTGGCTTCCTCTTTGCTCCTTGGTTTTTGAGAGCTGTTCTTGCAGTTCAGTGTTGGTTTTTCATGCTGATTTTTTCTAAATTGATTTGTATTCCAGTTTGGTGTTGAGAGCTGGGTGTCTGTGCATCCGCCTACTCCGCTGCCATCTTCTCTCCTCTCCTGGTACTTTAGATGGACATTAATGAGAACCAAGTGGATCAGGTCCACCAGTTCTGCAGCAAGCCTTCAGATACATCAGTTTCTCTAAGAGAGGTATTAGTAGGAACTTCATCCTGCACAGGACTTCTGGAGGTATCTAGTTGGGCTCTCAGTAAAATGTTCCCCAAAAGTGGGAAAAATTGTTTCTATCTCTGGAAGGATATGGTGGAGTTTGAGTCCATCCAGGATTAGTCAGTCTCGCATTGCACTGAATCAGTGGAGGCTGAGCTAACCTGGATTGATCTTGCCCTGAACTTCCAGAGACTTCTCTGTGTTGGTTGAGATCTGTCTTTCTTTTCCTTACTTTTGTCTAAAATTCCTGACTTTAAGTCTAAATTCCTTGCGGCCTGCATGCCACAAAAAAGTAAAGTCCTGAGAGGCCACGAGGGGGAGCCCTTCCCTTGTTTATGAAGGTGCGCTCGTGTGTGTGTGTGTGTGTGTGTGTGTGTATGTGTGTGTTAAGTCTTTTGTTTAATGTCTAAATGTATTTGTTTTAAGGCCTGGTTTAGGTCTCTTGTGTCAAAATTGGAAGTTTCTGACTAAAAAGCAATCTTAAGTGGTGAATCGTTGTTCTCTTTTTGTTCTCAAATTAGCTTCGGGGCACCCTCTTAGCTTTCTCCTCTGAAGGAAATAATTCTCTTCTGTTGGCTTCTTCCCCTTGTCTTGTGTAATAATTAATACCTCTGTAGTCAAACACCCTTTATTCTCTGTGCTAGCTAATTATCTGTCTTATCTTTCTTGTTTTATTAGTGCACTAATTTCTGGATTCTTCTGAAGTAGTATTAAGTCTGTAATTGGTAGCCTTGGCTATTAAATATGGGAGGAGGGGCCAGTTCACAGAAGACCCCATTAATTTATCTTTTAAAGCACTTTCAAGAAGCTTATGAAGACAAGTGTTAATATAAAATTAAATGGTTCATGAAAAGGCTTCACACTCTCTGTGAATCAGGATGACCAAGTTTCAGGGTTGAATGGCCATTCATTGGCCCCAGATAGTAAAGGCAGTCTGGAAAATAGTACCTGGAAATCCAGGCTGTCCCGTTAAGTTTCCATATATTGATCAATGGCTAAATTTAACAATAAATCCACCTCAATGGCTAAAAGCTTGCTCCATACAAAGAGGGTGCCACGTCTTCCTAGTCAGGCCAGATTTGAGTTTGAAACAGGATAAAAGAATAACTAAGGGACTAGTAGCAGAACTTAAACAGACAAACTTTTAAACGGTGAGGGATCACCAAAGGAGCAAAATAGAGAAGACAAAAAATTTAGAAAAAAATAGGACTGAGCAAGAAAAGAATCAGTGCTCTTATTGTAAGGAAGAGGGCATTGGAAAAATAAATGTCCCATATTACAAGCAGCCACGGGGAAGAAAGAAAAGAGAAGCACACAAATTGAAAGTGTTTACCCAGACTCTAGAGCAGGGGTCTCAAACTCAACTCAGCATGTGGGCCGCAGAGCAAGATCACAGCCGTTTGGCGGGCCGCACTAGGTCTACAAAAGGCAACTGTTACGCAACACTTTTCAGTGTCACAAAACGACCAGAAACTGTAGTTCGTGGATTAGTCTGCAGGCCGCACAAAATTGTTTGGCGGCCCGCTTGCGGCCCGCGGGCTGCGAGTTTGAGACCCCTGCTCTAGAGCTAAAAGACTAGCAAATAGGCAGTTTGAGGAATAGAAAACCCAAGCAGGGAAGTGTTGTGAGTGGAATGATGGAGTGGAGACGTGGCTGTGGAGAGGTGAACATGGACATGCCTTCTCCTCCCCTAGCCACGCTCCCGCCCTCACCACCACAGGGCACCCAGGCAGAAGGCCGAGCTCCAAGAGGCGAGCCCCACCACTAACTCCAGATACATGGTTAGGCTAGGGTTCAGCTTGCTGTGTGCGGAGCGACGAAGAAAGGCAATAAAGTAATGGTAAGGTGACTAAAAATATAGAATGAAAACTAGTTTCAAATATCCACCTACTGATCAAATGAGGTTTTGCCCATTTGAAAAATATAGGGTAGGAATAGTATTAAAAATTAGAACTTTGCTTTAAAAAATGTTAAAGGAGCCTGGCTGGTGGTGGTGCAGTGGATCAAGCATTGACCTGGTACGCTGAGGTCTCTGGTTCAAAAACCTGGGCTTGCCTGGTCATTGCACAAATGGGAGTTGATGCTTCCTGCTCCTCCCTCTCTCTTCTCTCTCTCTCTCTCTCTCTCTCATCTCTAAAATGAATAAATAAATAAAAAGAAAAAAATGTGAAAGGAGAGAAAAAGCATTTAGAATTAAACCATATGTGTGAACCTTGCTAGTTAATTGGCAGTTTCTTAAATTAAATTGCAGCTCCAGAAGGAGTAATAGAATCATAAGTAATATGATTATAGGGAATAAAATTATTAGAAATAACCCCTCCGTGGGTTGGGATAGTAGCTTGTTGCCCTCCACTGGGGTAAAAAATTAGAGAAAAATTCCAACACTCTCCCGCAGGGCCAAGGAGATGTTGGAGTCTCTCCAAGTCTCTCAGTTACGTAGAAGGCATGGAGTTTCTAAGGAAGACCAACTGCATTAGTTAAATTAGTAAAAATTGTAAAAAGAGTTTTTAGGGAATTGAGGAAAAAATTGGAAAACTCATATAGGCTAAAGCAGCCCACTGTTATAAAGGTAAATTTATAAAAATTGTATTTTTAATTGCTGCTTTTTTTTGTAAGAAATAAAGCTAAACAGCTGTTCAGGGGAGGAAATGAAAGTCGGCTTGGATTTGGAAATGCTGGTTCCAAACGCCCACGCATCCACGCCACCTCTTGCATGAAAATCATGTCCCTAATCCGGCAGCGAAGGAGAAGGGAACAAGAGCCCTGAGAAAGATGGGTGCCACTTTGGGAATGAGCCCGGAGCTTCGCCGCTGTTGCCATCCTGCGCTTGGCTGGGCTAGGGTTCAGTCAGCCCTCGGGTTGTGCAAAGAGGGACAAGCACATCGGATGCCTCCATCTTTCCTCCTCTCCTAAGAATCCTGGTCAGCAAACTGCCTTTTGCAAAGAGCTCATGGGCCAAATAGGCCTTTTTGCCCTCTTAGGTATAGGTCTCCAATGGATTGCCAACTGTGGGCGTTGCCTCTATAAGGAAGGTGCCTACATACATAGTTTACATTTAAAATTTGGCTCTTAAAAGAAAATTCAGTTATTATACTGTTAGTAATTGGCTCTATTAACTAATAGGTTTTCCAACCACTAGGTTAGGAGTGGTAACTTACTGTTCCCCCACTATTGTGTAAAAAAAAGTATTTTTATGTTAGAAGTATATGTAATTTTGCCTGACAAGGTGGTGGCTCAGTGGATAGAGCATCAGACAGGAATGCAAAAGACCCAGGATATAAAATATATATATTTTATAGAGAGAAAAGGGCCCTCAAGCCCCTCAGCAAGATCTTCTGAGCATGACTTTTAAGGTCTATAATGGCCAAGGAAGATACAGAAAAGGCAAGTGGAGCCCAAAAGAGATCAGAAAAATACCAGCTTCTGGCATATGCCCTTAAAGGCTACAATGCTCCAAAGGGGCTTCATAAAATTCCATCAGCGCCCTGCTTCAAAAGGAAAAGAAGGTCATTAACCTGAGGCCTGCCAGGCTTCTCAACCTCACTGGGGGACATGCCTCTGCTGAAAGAAAAAGGGACATGAGAAGTTAAGCTGCCACCTTGCTCCATGGAGGGAGGGTTTAGTCTCTTCCAGCCCTAATCCAGCTACCTGTGACCTGATATTGTCCAGCATGCTAGGACTTGCCACAGAAGGCTAAAAGGGGCCGAAGGCTATTGGCCCCATCTCACAACACTGTTTATGAGCCTAAGGTATTTCTTCCAAGTATCAGGTAAAACTTATCTCATTTCTTGTAAACATGAGGGCCATTTACTATGCCTTGCCTGAGTATTTAAGTTTTATTTATCCCTCAAATATCTCTACTGTAGGTACTAACAGTCTAATTTCTGTCACTTTGTTTAATGTATAGTGTCTCCTTTATTCCACTTGTCTTAATTCCCCATGCCTACTGTAGGCTAGGACCAGCTCCTAATTCTAACAAGGAACATGTTATAAGTTAATATCTTCTACACAACAGCTTCATGCTCTTCAGTAAATTAAGTCAAGGATTTGACTTAAAAATAAAACCAGTAGGGATTGCTGTAAGGTACCAAAAGCTACAGAATTAATATTAATATTGTAGAAATCTTAAAAAACATTTTATTAATTTGGACTAGGCATGCTGAGAGATTTTGTAAATGATCTCTGTACTTGTGTGATTAACATCATACTAGGATGGTCAATAGCATTGTATTGTAAATGGAGAGGGGAAGAGATCTGGATTCTCTGACCTCCCCCCACACCTATAAGAATGTGAGTGAATAACTAGCCAGGGGTAGGAAGAGAAAAATTAAACTAAACTGTGTCTTGTATTAATGGGCCATTTACAGGTATTTGTCCCCATGGATATACCTCTCCCCTCCTGAAAGCATGTAGTTAATATATGTATTTTTTTGACAAAAAAAATAGCAAATGAACAATAAAAAAATATAGGAATGTGTTTTAATATGTAAAGTGACATTTTTACCATTGTGTTGCCTTGTAAGTTTTAATGTGTAGAAGCATCTTTTTATAAATCCCATAGACAGATGTTATAGACTTGCTAATGAATTGTGTTCCACCCCTTCTTCATTTTTTCCCAAACCTATAAAGGAGAAAACAAAGGTTGTAAGCTTATGCCGTGATGTCAGGCTTTTTCCATGCCCATGTATAATTAATGGTATATAACCAGCCCCTATAATATTATAGTGGGTGGTAGCAGAGCAAACAAATGGCACTGTGATTGGCCCACCATAAAAGCTGGGATGCCCACTAGTGGGTGGGAGGGACCAGGTTGGCCAGCACTGCAAAAGTTGGTGGTCTTTAAAAAACGGTTCGCCATTATGGTTATAGACGGACATGATTTGGGACTGCTGCCTTTTGTAAGCTATATGCTGCTGGCATATTTAATAAATTTTCTCCTTTAATAAAACTCCTCAAAATTTATCTGGACTTGGTGTCTCAATGAAAACCCACGAAATTGTGGATTGGGTACTTTACAACAAAAAAGGCTAAACAAGGTGAAAATACACTACTCCTCCTGGATCCAACAACTAATTGAAATCAGAGGGAAAACCAATGTCTCAAAAATTGTATAGGCATTCGAATATGAAAAATAAGAGTGTATCAGAGCAGAAGCCTGTTGATGCAGTTAATATCAGACTTTATTTAAGAACTCTCCAGTGGGTCCAAGATGGTGGTACATGTGGATGCTGAGCTTGCACCCTCCCCAAATCCTATCTAATGTACCCCTTTACTTAGAACAATTACTCCTGAAAGACAACTGAGAAAGAATTAAAAAGCCTCTGCTTAACAAGCCAGTGAGAGACAGAGAGAGAGAGAGAGGAAGAGAGAGTGCATAGAAAAGACTGAGGAACAATGAAAGCTCTGCAGGAGGTAAAAGAACAATTCAAGACCAAAGAGACCAGTGAGTGCCACTGTTTACATCTCCTGGGTACGTGGATAAAAGACAGGAGCTCCATCTAAGCTCTATGGGCACCCACAGGGCACTGCAGCACACCCCCAGCCACTCCTCCTGTGTAGCAAGGTACCAAAAAACTGCAAATTAATATTAATATTTTAGCAGAAATATTTCCTGTTCTGTTCTTCCTTTGGGGAATGTAGGGGAAAGAAATATGAAAGTTTCCTGGTCTGTAGGAACATACTGTGTAGGAAATTCCCTTCTACTAAGAAGCTTAAAGGGCACTTTAATAATTTGGGCTAGGCATACAGAGACATTTTGTAAAAATAATTTTTATATTTGTGTGATTTGCACCAACTCAGGATGGCCCATAGCATTGTATTGTAAATAAAAGAGGGAAAAGAGATTTGGATTACCTCCCTTTCCCCCCACCTGTGAGGAAGCAGGTAAATAGCTATCCAGGTGCAGGAAGAGCAAGATTGAGAAAACTTTTTTTATTTGATGAGCCATTTGCAGGCATTAATCACCTGGCACCAGGGAAACCACCCCTCCCCTCCTGAAAAGGTATAATTAATGTATATATCGCTAAACAAAAAAATGGCAAATGAACACTAAAAAATTTAGAAATATTTTTTAATATTTAGAATAACATTTTTGCTACTGTGTTACCTTATAAGTTTTGATATATAGAAATGTTTTTATAAATACTATAGACAAATGCAATACGCTTACTAATGAATTGTGTCCCATCCTCCTCCTCTTTTTCCTGCCAACCTGCATGTGTGTGTGAAAGGTTTATAACCTGCTGCAAGGGCTGGGCCTGGTGCACATGATTTGGGTCTGCAAATGCCCCATGTTAGTCATATACAGCCGACATATTTAATAAATCTCCTCCACTAATAAAAGTCCTTAAAATTTATCTCGAGTTGGTGTCTCTACATGAACCCGTGAAATTGAAGTATGGATACTTTACAACACCTGGAGCTAAATGCAACAAAATCATGAGGGCAGAATAGCTTGTGTAAAGAGAGCTCCTCTTCACATATATCTACCCAGCAGGTAGGTATGGCAGGGTGACACTTTGCCCACTGAGATGCCTGTGCATGTGGGGCTCCCCCACCTAGAGAGAGTGCAGAGCTAACAAAATACTCTGATACCAACTGTAGGACTATTTGACCCAGAGAAAGTGCAGAGATACTGGGTCCCTACTGGCATTACCCTTCCTGGAAAATGGGGAGCCAGCAAATGGTATACATTCTGCACACAGGACTGCCTGATGAGAGAAAGTGCAGAGATTGGCAGCGCTGCTGCTCGCACTGGTCAGGCTGCTCTACCCAAAGAAAGTACAAAGCTAGCAAAACCTTGCAGCCCAGTGTGGAGAGGGGGGGGCAATGCTGTGCATGCGCACAGGGCTGCCAAGCCCCGAGAAGGTGAAGAATTAACAAATTAAGGCTGTATGTGCACCCAGGCTACCCCACCATGACAAAGGGTGGATCTAATGGGGGTGAGATACAAGAAAGCAATCAGGTAACCCAGCGCAGACCATGCTCTGACAACAGATAATTAAAACAGGACACACAGCACACACCATGCAGCCCCTTTTACACCAGGCAGCACTCCCAGATTAAAAGGACAAAAAAGCTCACTCACCCCAGGCGGCCTATTCAGAACCCACTTTTTCAGGCCAGTGACAGGCACTGCATACACTATTCCCCAACTACAATGCGCAGGCTGAAACTATTCAATAAACAATGTAACAAAGACAACATTTTCAAGAATGGGTGAGATGACTATTTCATTCTGTTCAAAGGAACAAAAGCAGGAAGTCAAACAATATGAGGAGACAGAAGAATATATACCCTCAATAAAGGAACAAGAAAAAAAACTACAGAGAAATATTGTTTTGAAATGGAGATGAGTAATTGGAGAGATAAAGAATTCAAAGCAAACAGTCATAATGATGTTCAATAAACTTGAGAGTAGAACCGAGGACTCAAGATGTTATAAAGTACTGCACCCCAGGTTCTGAAAGGCACTGTGCCTCACTTCAACGAGTCCATGTAGAGATACCCAGTCCAGATGAATTTTGAAGAGTTTTTTTAAAGGAGAAAAATTTAAATATGCCGGCCGCATATGGCTGACATGAGGCATGAGGCCCAAATCATTCAGCCCCCCATAATAGTTCAGGGGCTGCTTATATACCCTTGACACACATGGGTGGGGGAGAGCATGACATTATGGCACAATTATTAACAAGAGTATAACATTTGTCTAGGAGATACACAAAAACATTAAGACTCTCAAGGTAACACAATCAAAGACATTTGCAAATCTTTCAGGGTTTCTCTTTTCTCACTAGCCTAGAGGTATTTTACTCTCAAGATCCCAGGAAAGGGAGGAACTACAATCAATGCAAGGTGGTATGAAAATTCAGCCTCCTATTGAAAGAGAAGTTTTTTAGTTAACCTTAATTCTTTCAGAGATTTTAAAACCAAATGACCCTAGTCGTCCTTGTAAATCAGAAGACTTTTACATTCCTTTTCCTTAATTTTTAAAGGAAAGGACAGAAAAGCCTGAACTTTTTTTCCTATAATATCTGTTGGGCAGATAAAATGTATTATGCTCACTTTGTTAAAGAGGCCGTTGCCCAGGTGATATTAATGTGTGTTGAGAATCCCTGTAGCCTGGGGCTTGGTTTTGGGATTAAGCCTTTCCCACCCATTTTTGATGTGGGTTGGTACAATCCTATCATGCCTCAGAGGGTGACTTTGTATTAGAGACTTCCCTTTTTTGTATATTGGATTAAGGGTTTGGATTTCTACACTATAAATTGAGGACGAAGCGGGAGATTGCGCTCTTGGTTCCTGAGGTTAGCATGAGAGAGCAGAGAGAGTAGAGCCAGCAGCGGAAGGAGGCCACGTGGAGGAGGCCAGGAAAAGCAGCCAAGATGGCAGAGTGCTGAGTGAGATGCCAGTTTGTACAGAGTTTGTATCTGGGATAAGGAAGGAGATGGGGAACTGAGGAGAATAAGGCTGGTGAGCTAGAAACCTTTGATTCTAGAAAACTCGGATAAGTCAGTGGCTTTGTGAGCACTGAATGTGATTGGGTTTTGGAGCCCAGTGTGTGTTTTTACTTGCCCGCTGGGTGCAAGCTAGGATTAAAGACTATGGCCCACCAGTTTGTGGCTCCATTGTTTCTTTACCGACTGTCCGAATCCAATGCGAACCTGCATGAGCCTGGCTACTGTGATAGTGGCCGTAGCCCTGGCTACTGGCTTTACAATATCAATATTAATTTGCAATATTAGTCTCTTACAACAAAGAGAGCACTTGAACAACAATAAAATGTAATAAGCTCATTGCGCTTGAGCACGGAGGCTCCAGCTTGAGCTCGGGATCATAGACATGACCCCATGGTTGCTGGTTGACCTCAAAGGTCGCTGCCTTAAAGCCGAAGTCACTGGCTTGAGCAAGGGGGGTCACTGACTTGGCTGAAGTCCCCAGCCTGGCCCATCCTTGAGCCTTAGGGGCTGGACCCACATGTCCCCTCTCGGGACACCCCACTGCGAGCACGCACGCATGCAAAAGTGCGCCCCTGGGACAAGCAGTCAGCCTCAGCACTGTCTCCCACATAGGCACGTTGGGGCTAGGCGTGCGGGGTGCCTGGAGCATGGGGGGCCCAAGGTGTGGCACTGAGGGAGTGGCGAGCAAGGCGTGGGCCTCACGGCAGGTGAGCACGGGGCAGCGGGCTGGAGCAAGCCTGGACCGGACCCAGCAGGGCTAGGGGCGATTCCGCTGGCGGTTGCACGGGTCACGTGGCTGCGTCTCCCCTGGCAACCGAGGTCTTCAGGGAATTCTGCGCCTACTTCTCCCGGGAGAGGTGACCACCATGGGTGACTCGGAGAAGGCGCGCTGCCCCAACGTGGAGAGGAACCAGGAGGCGCTGCTGCGCACAGGTGACGAAACGCGGGAACCACGCTAGAACCAGGTGGGAACCGAGGGTGGCACATGGGCCAGTCTGTGTTGGGGCTGCTCCTTCAAGCGCTTCACTTTGGGTACCACAATTTTGTTTCTCCCCAGGCCTCAGAGCCCCTCGGACTGCTTCCATGGTTCACTACCGGCAGGCCACCAGACTCGCGTTGGAGGACACTGATGATTTACATGAAGAATGGACTCAGAGGCAGCAAAGTGAGGGGCCACAGGCGTGGTGCTGCCCTTTAGAAACTGACCTAGGGTCAGGTTCTCTCCTCTTAGTGGCTAACAAGGGACAGAGCTTGCATTTAGCAAAGGAGCAAGATGCAAACAGTATATTGTGCAATAAGGGGCGATTTGCTACACTGCCTCCATGTGTAAGTAATTGCACATATTTATAGATGAGCTTATGAGCAAAAATGGTATAAAAGTATAAAAGCACGTAAGTAATAACTCATTAGAACACTTGTCATCAAAAGAGGAGAAGGAAGGTCTGACCAATGAGCAGTGCTCCCGGACAGGGTTGTCTGGGTAGTGCCGGCCACATTGCGGACTAGAAAGGATTAATCATGGTGATTTAGGCAGCTGGGGTTGTGGGCCAGGGTAGGGACCGTTGTATCAGGCCCTGTGTCAGCCATCTCTTCAGTGTGTCTGGTTTCATGAGGGTGTGGTCAGTAAGGTCCTTCCGCTTTCATGTGTGTAGCATTTAAACAGCTGAAGACCAGATGTGATCTCTAACTTCACCCAAATGGTTTCTGTTGTCCACGGACCTGAGGCTGTGTTCCCAAGACTGTTTGGTGCTGACCAGACTCTGATGATTAAGGAAGGGCAAAAATGCCCAAATGTGTAAGGGTGGAAGAATAAGAAGGAAAAGAGGCAAGATGGTCATTGTACCATTAGACTGGACAAGGTCACTCTGAAACAAGAAGACAGAAAGGAGCCCTGGCCAAGTTTTTTAATTCAAGAGAAAGTTGTCCCCATACACCAAGGTTGTGGGTTTGATGTCCAGTCAAGGCCCATATAAGAATCAAACATTGAAGCCTGACCAGGTGGTAGCACAAAGCACAGAGCATCAACCTGGGACAATGAGGACCCAGGTTCCAAACACCAAGTTTGCCTGCTTGACTGAGGGGTTGTTAGCTTGATCATGGGGTTGTGGATGTAACCCCATGGTCACTAGTTTGAGCCCAAGTTTGCTGGTTTGAGCAAGAAGTAACTGACTCAGCTAGAGTCCCCTGGTCAAGGCATGTATGAGAAAGCAATCAATGAACAACTAAGGTACTGCAGCTATGAGTTGATGCTTCTCATCCCTCTCCCTTCCTGTCTCTCAAGCTAAAAAAAGAAAAGAAAAAAGAAAGAATAATCAACCACTAAATGCAAAAAATGAGTGGAACAACAAATCAATGTTTCTCTCACACTCTTCCCTTCTCTCTCTCTTAAATCAATAAAAAGAATTTTATTGATTTTAGAGAGAGGCATGAGAAAGAGAGAAGGGGGAGGCAAACAGGAACAGGAAGTGTCAACTTTTTGTAGTTGCATCTTGTATGTGTCTTGACCAGGCAAGCCCAGGGTTTCAAACCGGTGACCTCAACATTTCCAGGTTGACGCTTTATTCACTGCTCAACCACAGGTCAGGCTCAGTGCTGCATTTTATCAAATGCATTTTCTGCATTTGTTGAAATTATCAGGTGGTTTTTCTTTTTCATTTTTTTAATGTGGTGAATTACATTAATTGATTTAAGAATGTTATACCATCCTTGCCTTTCCAGAATAAATCCCACTTGATCATGTTGTATGATTTTTTTTCAGTATTGCTGGATCCAGTTTGCTAATATTTTGTTGAAAATTTTAGCATCTAAATTCATCAGAGTTATTGGCCTATAATTTTCTTTCTTTGTGTTGTCTTTGCCTGGTTTTGTAATCAGAATTATGCTCGCCTCATAAAAAAAACTTGGAAGTGTTTCTTCCTCCTGAATTTTTGAAATAGCTTAAGAAAGATAGGAGTTAGTTCTTTGAATA